>NW_028274812.1:96292257-96592357 GCF_037043125.1 Eumetopias jubatus
TATTTTAGAGTGAGAACATGAGGGGGAGGGGGGGAGACAGAGAAGGAGAGAACCCTCAGGCAGACTCCCTGTGGGGTGTGGAGCGGTGCTCAACCCAAGACCCTGAGATCATGACCTGAGCCGAAATCAAGAGCTGGCCTCTTAACCAACTGGGCCAACCAGGCGCCCCTATCTCAGTTTTATATATATGTTAGACATACACATACATACATGTGTATATGTGTTGGTAATAGTCTAAAATGACAATTTTTCCCATTCGTTAGTGAATATTCTGCATGACTAGACATGGCTTTGTAAGCAAGTTCTCCACTTCATCTACCTGTACCATAGAAGGAGAAGTCTTCAATCTGTGTCCCTGTGAAAGAAACATCACTTCTTTCTGGACATGATCTTTTATCACATCCGCAACAAATTAAGCTTCATGTTGCCATGAAATCCTGTTAAGGATTTCTCAGTCCCACAAATATTTTGTTTGTACCCTTCTCCCTTTGGAAATTATCAGGCTAACTCAAACAATGTATGAAAAGCAATGGATGGAATAGGTGGTTTGTTTCCAAAGATGACACAAGTACCACCTCCTCGGGTGTAAATCCCTAGTGACCTGCCATGCCCTTGACCTAAGAGTCTCAAAGCTGGGATTCCTTCCAAGTTGAGGCAGCAAGCTTAGCTAAGGCTTGGAATGGGAGCTGACACAGATCCAAAAGCCCACTGATAAACATAGATATTCTGAAAAGAAAATAAATGGCTTGTTTTGGGGGGATGTAAAATTATATTTTTTGGATATAAAAATGCATTTTTTCCCTTTTTACTTGAGCTTTGCTTTGTTCTCAAGTTAACCACTTGCCATGGTACACCTCAAGAGATAACAAGAACCCGAGGCACTGAGTCACCCCTATTGTCTGGGGCTGGTCTGAAAGAAGGTTCAGGAACTCTGTAGGGCAAGGTGGGCTGTAGGGGTAGGTCTGCTCATGCTTTGCTTCAGGGGAGGGGGAGGCTGGGGTAAGGACTACAGCTGGAGAGTGAGGAAGTAGTAAAAGCAGGGCAAGGCCAAAGAGGTTCTTCAAGAAACTTTCCTTGTTACCACTTCCCATTCATGGCAACTGGCCTAGATGAAAGCAGGGATGAGTTACCTCTCTTCAGGGCTGACTCCGGGAGCAGAAGGGGCCAAAGACCTAGTCTGTGATGATGGATTACTCAAAGCAAAACACCTTCACCCATGAAATAGCTAGTCTTGGGATTTCATTCTGAGAGTTTCTGCTCTGTCTTTAGAAACCATCCCATAATCAAATCACATTTCTCTAGGTGGAGTCAAGTATTTACCTTGCCCAGTTACTTTGGCTCCATTTTTGATACAAGTTAGAATAAACAGCAGTGAATAAAAATGGACTTCTAAATAAAAATCCTTGACAGTTGATTCTGTCATTTATCGGAATCATTTAGGAAATGAAAGGCAGAAAATATACATTTTAAAATTTATCACTAATTAAAAAGAGCCCTAAAAGTTTTATATACAATGACCAAGAAAAAAATTGCTTAATTATGGAAATACCATACTTATTTGTCTAATAATAACTTGAAAATCACAAGGTCATCATTTTCTCTAAATCCAAATAAGATACAATCTCTTGACTCTGATAAAAGTTCCAAAATTTAATGATGTGTATCAGTGGTTTAACATAATTTTTATGAAATATTTCTGTGTTAATCTTAACCATCCTTAGTTCAGTACCTGCTCTTAAAAACAACATTAAAAACATTTTATATCATGATTAACCCTGGTCATATAAACTTATTGGGAAAAAATATTTTGATCATTAAGTACCACACCAGAGGGCTTAATTTAATCCTTACCTGCAAAGATTTGACACTAGTTATGAGTGAATATCCAACGTCTCTAATCAACAGGATTTTTCATACAATAGAGAGGGCAGTGTTAATGTGATTATATAATTCTCAATACGGTTTTTACTTAAAAAGTACATAATGAGCATCCTTCACAGTAGTTGGTGTGTAATCCCATTGGATTTGATAAGAAATTTCTTCATGAACACACAGGAAATTAAGCATAAAGAACCTTAAATGTATAAGATAACTGTTAAACAAGTGACATGTTGTTACACACATGGGATACAACAATTATAGAAATACATTTTGGAAGAAAAAAACTTAAAAGATATTCTAACCCCAAAGCTTTTAAAGAAAATTTAAGAGAATAGAAATACGTGGCAAATGGGAGGGAGTGTTTTGCTCCCTCTTTAATTGCAGCAGTATTCTAGAAAACAATCCTCTTTGAATTTGGGGAGATAACACTGTTTTCCATGCCTTTGCTCTTTATTTTCTGAGGTACATAAAGTAGTAGAATAGACTTAAATTGACACTATTTTTTGTTTACATATTCTCTCTAAAAAATCAATTATTTTGCTTCATGCTATTTGAAAACTAATTGTACATAACCTAATGGAATTTACTTTTTTTGACTTGTAACTTGTAGAAAGTAGAAAATTGTCTGTTGTAAAATTAATTGGAATTGAAAAACTTTCTAAGTTGTAATGACTAACCAGACTTTTTTTTTGAATGCAGTTGATTACTATTATATCAGGCATGAGAAATTGTATTATTGTTATACAGATATTAAAACAATAATAGCCCTCCTCACAACTTGTGTCCATAAGCATGTTTGGGTGTTTGTCATTCTGATATTTCAGGTTTATGTATATTCAGACCACATTTTACAAGCATATTTATCTCTCTTTAATAAAACCATGCACACTGGGAGTTAAATTCAGTATCACTATGCCTAACACTTTTGCAATTAACTCATCAATGATTTGTAACAGTTATTTGATATCCAGGAAACACTCTAAGCCTTGGTACCTTTAAGTCATTTTCCTCAGAAACTAGGAGTCCTCTTTTGCCAAGATGAATGAATTCGAATATCAAAGTGTCCATGGGTTTGGAGAAATTCAGAAATAATGAAGTTCAAATGGATTCTCTATTTGTTAAAATGATCTCATCCTTACCGGTAACAAAATTGCAGCAACACTAGTGACATTTTACATTAAATCTTTGAAATATGGCAAAACAGAGAGATGTGTATTCTATGTAGAGCATAAAAGAGTTGCAACACATTCTTTCCATAAGAGGTCTCTCATTTGTGTTATTAGCACATAATGAGGCGTGCGGTTGACTCTTTGTTCTGTAAGATTGGCAGGTTTTGGAAAAAACTCTTTCTTGACCACTTGTCCTAGTAAGGTAACCATACTCCATCCAGACCTTTAGAAGGGTTCCAGAATTAACATGTTGAAAGCAATGCATAGAGTCTGCTATTCCGTTGCCACAGTTTCTTGTAGGTACTAGTGTTTATTTTCCTTCCAGGCAATGATCATTCTTAGAAACTGTCTGCTTCCACAAGATTTAGCCTTTAGTTAGTGTAAGTAAAATTGGAGATTTAAAACTTTTAGTTAGAGAAACTCAAGTCATCCAGGTATCCGTAAAGTACACAAGTGCTTTAAAACCAGTCTTCTTTCATACTGCACTGGTCATGTAGGGCAATTGGTTCATAAACCACTATCTCTTTGAATGAGATGACACTGAGTGATGTTCAACATTGATACTCAGCCTCTTCTTTCAGACTTCCAACCAGGTTGACAGGAGTGATGATGATGGTCCCTGTTGTAGATACCTGTGCAGTGAAATACTTAATTTTGCCTTGGCTAATTAGCAGGTGCCAGGTGGTATATTTGGAGTAGGGGTTCTCAAATTTTTAGGTGCTTCAGGATAACCTGTAGGATTTGTTAACACACAGAGTCCTGGGTGCCACCCCCAAAGTTTCTGATGCAGCAGATCTGAGATAGGGTGGAAATTTGCATGTCTAATAAGTTCTTAGGTGAGGCTGATGTGATGGTTCAGAAACCACATTTTGAGAATCACTGATTTAGAGCAAAGGCATCTTGACTTCTGAGTCTGTTCTTAACAGGCACTCGTACAATGGCTGCCTCTCTGAGCCTCTCTCTTTCTCTCTTTCCTTCTCTCTCCCTCTCTCTTGCACTCCCTCTCTCAATCTCTCTCCTTCTTAAATAATAAAGAACTAGATATATTACAGTCTGTATAATTAGCTTTTATTCTGAGATACTACTTAGGCATTAAGGCATATTATCAATATTACTTGAAGAATCCTCAAACTATTTAAAATCCTAGCTCCCATCACAATCTGAATATTACAACATTCCTTTCATGCGGCATAAATAAGAAAGTTCTCAAATGTACAAAGGGAAGGGAGGAGAGAGTTATAATGCTTTGCTTTTGATGTTATCTTTCTGATAATTAGCAATATCACTTCAATAAACCTTGTCTGGTAGGGTCATTTTTTTGCTTTGAGTAGGAAAAAAGCACAAGGTAGCCTCATGTTCTAAAATAGGAAAACAACTTGTGGACAATTTGCTTGTGTCTTCTTTCAGAAAGTGATGGGTTGGAAAATAGCAAGAAATGAATGAGATAGTTTCTATCATCTATAAAAATTTTTCTTAAATATTATTCTCCACATCTTTTCTTTCAATAAAAATAAGGATACTTGCTGCTGTCATGCAAGGAGAACAACTTTCATGAACATCTCTTATTTTGAATTCAATTTTCAAGTAAATATTTGAGTTAGAAGCATTTTGCAGGGAGACAAGTTTGAAATATTCAGTGCTTTGGATTGCAGCTCTCACATTTGTACAAAGTACGCCAGGTGGCTACTCCTTTGTATGTGAGTTAGGAGCCAGCACTTCCCTCCTAACCACCTGCAGGCCTAGGTGGAATTTGCTGACATCAGCCGTGTCACTGTAATGAATCAGAAACAAAACTTTTTCTGTTCGTGTCCCATGTTGGTTGCTTCACTGCTCCACCCACATTTGAATCTGTCCCCTAGAGTGGTTTGCTGTCCTGTAAACTCTATCGACATGTCTCCCTCAGTCATCTAGAGCTCTTTTGAAGGCACGTGTACATCCGCCCCTACCTCGTTCTCCAGCACCTAGCACAGTGGGTGCTTGTATTTGATAAATATTTATGAAATTCAAATAAATGCAAATATTTATATCACATCACCATGGCAGTAGTAACTCTCCCATATGGGACCCAGCTGTGATTTAGTAGTCTACTACTCCTTTTCTTTGTAAATTGCATTCTTAATGTAATCCAGCAAGGCTAACTACATCATTTTTATTGGTTAAAAGAATCCTGCCTTATTCTCAAATGTTGAAGTCTTTTCTTAGAGATGGAGATTGTTATGTATTTGTAGTTACTCCAAGATTGTTATGTTAATACAGTCTTACTGGCCATATGTTGAGATGAGAAATGTGAGCAACGGTAAGGTTACAAACCTGAGAAAATTGTGTTAAATGAATGGAAATTAAAGTTTAATAGTATATATTTTTAAATAGTTTTGAAAGATAGCTTTTGAGTTATTTAATATAATATGCTATTTTGTATATAAATATTCTTTCAGATGTCACATCATGACAGTCTTTTGTGATTTTTTTTAAAATTATGAGGTTAACTAACATGTCTGTTGTTAATTGAGTTAGTAATTGCTACTTCTTTTAGTAGACAAAAGAAAGTCATTGGATAACTCTTGGTAATTTTTTTGCAACCAATCTGAAGGTGAGAGAGTAAAATAACAATTAGAATTAAAAATATTCAAACATTTAATTGACACAAATCATAATACATGAAGCTAAAGGTGAAATAGCCTAAAATAAATTCAGTTGAAAGTCAAACTTCTAAAATTTTGTTTAAATCAAAAGTTGAGAAATTATTTTAAACTGACTTTTTTTATTTCCAAAGAGCAATAGAGTAGAAAGAAAGAAAGAAAGAAAGAAAGAAAGAAAGAAAGAAAGAAAGAAAGAAAGTCCACAAAGTAATTTTAGCTTCAGATCATTAGGATAATAAAGTTTGTGTGTACAGAGATTTTTAAAAAAGAATAGTTTTACTCAGATATCCCTGTCATATGAATGAAATTTCTACCAGCTTTGAAGTGGCCCTGTTCCATTGGCTGCTGGGAGTGTGCTTATGCTGGTGAGCACAACTTGCTCTGAGAGTTTTGATATGTTGTCAAAGTTGCTGATCTGGGTGGTCAGAGACTTCCGGCTCTCTGTGCTCGTTCGGCCCCGGGTAAGCCGGTCCTCCTGGCGATGGTGAACTCCAAGGCAACAGCAAGAAAATGCAGCTTTAAATTCCTCTCGAAACTTTCCTGGCAAACCAGGGAGAATGAAAGGAGAAAGAATTACACATAAATAGGGTTCAACAAATCATTTATAGGGTATAACCCAGTTGCTCCCTTGAGCCAAACTAACAATGAGGTGAAACATTTTGCAAAAAGGAGGAAATAGGAAGAGGAAATTGTGTTACTGGAAGCTTGGTAGACTCTTGAAACAATAAGGTATTTCCATAAAATAATGTAACTGCTTTTCATGTGTGATGTTTGGAATTTGTTTCATTCCTTTAGAGTCAAACCTTCTATATTTGTGATTGTGGGTTTTTATAGACAGCTGTAATGATAATGATCGTTAGTAGGCTGTCCAGAGATATTTAATAATTTCAAAAATGATGAAGCCTGTATTGTATATAGCCATGACTGTACAAAAATTATCCCTGCACTGGACTCTGAAGAAACTGGTCTACTGGCATGCTCAGTTCAACAGAGTATCTAGAAAAAACATCTTAAAATATATAGAAAATTTCTAAAGTTTCATAATCTGCATGAGGCAGAACAAAAAATGGAAGGAAAAATTACCCACTTTAGAAGTTATTACTTGCTCTTAAATCACTGACGTGAAATTGGAGAAGTATGAAAAATGAAACAGTCACCTTTTTAAGGATAAATGAACAGGATTGGGAATCATCATTTCTCTTCTCTGAGCCTCCATTACCAAAGTGGGTGATTGAGTGATTACATGAGAAGCGAATGTTCAAGGGCCTCTGACAATCGCTGGCACATCCCAAGTCTCCACAGGTTATCAGCCACCTTCCCTGCCTCACTCCACCCCACAATAGCACTTTGACTTGGTCCTGTGGCCTTGACTTCAAACACTTCTCCCTATAACCTTCTAGGAGGTTTGATCTGCTTAGTGCAAGCCTGAGGGCTTTAGTCATCTCTAACCCCAAGGCAATGGCTTCCTCATTGCTTTCCAAGCCACAGCTCCACATGGTCCCTTGACCCCTCAAACACATCACATGAGCAGTGAGTGGTATCCGGTGATCTCCGATCTAATGCCATCTTTAACCTGGAGACAGGGGTTGGATGTGGTGGGGGAAGGCAAGAAAACCCCACATATACACCACCTGAAAGGTGAAATAAAGCAGGTGTATATGTATATATATATATATATATATATATATATATATATATATATATATACACACACACACACACACACACACACACACTTGCTTTTATATATATATATATATATGGTATATATGGTATATACCATGATTGAGAAAAAAAACAATGGAAGTTGACTGGTCATTTGTCTTTTTTTCTTTTTTTTAAATAACCCATACAACCTACAAGGCCAAAGATGAAGTTGGAAAATACACATACTTTATTAAGTATGCAATAAAATGAACAGCTTATTCTTCCATATAAAATTATCATATATTTGGAGATAGCAATGAAATAGAAATAGCCAACCGGTTAGAGAAGAAGACAGTGTAAAGATGCAGCTAATTAAAACACAATTCTAAAGGTCAATCAGGCAAAATGTTTGTAAATAAAACAACTAGTTAAATGATTTTTACATTTACATTGGTTCCATAAACCGAGAAAGATTAAATCTGTTACAGATGTGCGTCTTTGTGTGTCATTTAGCTTGTGCGATATTTAGAAGTAGTATCATTTTTTGTGGTCAGTGAGAAATCTTGAGATAACCCCAAGAGATGTTACTCACAAGAGAAATGTAAATACAGAAAAATACCCAAAAGTGGTTTCCAATTCAATCTCAATGAGGCAATCTCAGTGTTGGCAAAGGAAATAATACAGCAAGTCTGTTTTATTTTCAGATAAAATTATTTTACATGTTGGTAAATCATATGTTTAATGTATGACAAGCAGGATTGTGTGTTCTTCAGTTCTCACAATTTTCACTTTCCTCCTACTCAACATTTCTTTTTAAATTTTATGGGAAAATGACTTAGATGGTTTTCTCTGATGAGTTAGGTACCATGTGATCCCTCTCATCAGGGCAAAACCTCAAGACGAATTAGATCCAGGGGAAAAAAATCTCATCATATAGCAATTAAGCTCTTTGCACATTTCAAGAGTGTTCAAAACCTTGTGGTCACTGATCCCTCACCCTGGCAAGGATTGGGGTTTACATGGAAGGAACAGTTGAAAACTCACCACTGAGAAAATTATAAATAATTGGGTTCGCAGCACTATTGGCATATACAAGCCAGTGTGAAAATGTAAACCAGGCATATACAGTCTCTCTGTCTTCTGTGTGGGTAAACATCCCAAATACTCTGTAGGAAAAACAAAACAAAACAAGAAACAATCACGGGAAATCCAATGTGATTTTGAAAAGTACCCTTCAAATAATGAAATTCATAGGTGAACACAGCCCTTGATGGAAGCTCCCTAACTAACCCCTGTCCTCCCCTGCAGCAGGCACTGGCTTATGGCACCACATTGGGTTTAGGAAAATGTCAGTACCTGAACAAAAGTTCCATGGCACGATTAGGAAATCAAAGGCCAAATCAAGCCAGAGAATGGTCTTTCTCTCCTGTAAACAACAAGTACAATCCTATTTCTGGTGAGTAAGAGTGCAGAAGTCGAATATATAGCTATGTCCTTTTCTCATTTTGTTTCTAAATACAACTGAACAAGTTTGTTACTATTCCACTTTGTGTGTTACTTAAAAAGAACTCCTAAACTGCAGTCTTTGAGTCCTTCTTCCTACCTACCTTTGTGCATTGATCGAAGTATCATATTTTTTCAACTACACTCTTCCCAGCCTTGTTGAAATTTGCCTTCTGGGACTTCATTACAGTTAGAGAGACTAGTTTTCAGTAGGCAAAATTCTGGTCACTTCTTAAGATTCATGAGTTTTAGTATTTTTATTTATGATGTTAAACTCTGAAAAATATTTCATTATTTTATCCTTAAACATCATTTTTAAGATTTGTTCCATACTCAGAAATATCCCATCTATCAAATTCAATCTGCTAGCCAATAGCAGGTAGCTTGTAACTAACCACCCAATAAATTTTATAGGTTGAAGATGATAATGCATTTCCTGCCAGAGGCTCCATCATTGACTGTGTAATTTGATTACACACGATGGTGCCCACAATAGAAATGCATTTCTGAAATAAAGTGACGCTCTGTGGAGTACTGGAGTTCTATAAAAATACGATATGGAGTGAAATAACATGGGCAAATGGAATTAATGGTATGTTCTGACCCTCTAGCATAATATATCTTTGAAATCCTAGACAAACCAGAACTGCTTTAAAGAAGCTGGGTTTAACTAGTCAGGCAAAAAATTGCTTCAAGGAAAAGGGTTTAGGAATGTATTGGTAAGAGAAAGAAAATACAAGCATAACCTATAAGGGCAAACAAAGAGATAAGCATTTGAAGAAAAGGAGTGTTTTTCTCAAGTTTTGTGGAAAAGAGCAGAATGCTCAAAAAATTGAGAATATTTTAACATAGACTTTCTTCTTGCCGTTTATTTTCCTTGGAAAGGGAGGTCTTTAAGTTAGAAAAAGAAGAGAAATATTATGGACAAGTAGATATTTGGAAATAGCTAAAGGACCAGTCCAAGTGCCGAGACGCAGGGAATCCCAATGAGCAGTCTTTCATTGCATTTAGACAAAGTACCATAAAAGTACAAAAAGTTAAAAAAAAATGAGAGAAAATCATTCAGTATCATAGCATGTTTATAAGGTTCTTAAGAGTAGAAAACAGCATCTAGCCAAAGATCGAATAAATTTGTATGGGATTTCTTCTGTCAAGGAAAATAAGACCGAAATCATGAAGAGCTATGGAGGGCAAAGTAGCTTTCAGTTTCTTGTGAGCCAGGATGTATCTCAAGGCCCCACGCTGCTGAATATCTCATTCTTTAAAGGCTGTGTCTGTACTAAATAATATTACTAAACAAAAGTTCATTTTCCGTTGGGAGAGTTATTAAGCAATCAAAAACAAGGGCCAAGAAGAATGAGGAATCTTTGCAGCCGGTTTTACCACCTTTTGCGTGTGTGACTCCAGCCAAAGCTGCCGCTCTCCAGAGTCTCCAGCTGTGAGGAATATGATACTGACTCTGAATCAGGGAAAAGTGAGAGGAGCAATCCTAGTTTAAGTTCGAAGCCTATTACAAACAAAATTACTATTACCTTGGGGCCAGTCTGTTTGCAACAGTTATGATAATTCCCAATAAAGTTGGCTGACTGTGAAGTTCATGTGTACCACAGCCCCTGCGTTGGCTGTTCTTGTTGGTCCATTGTTTTTAACTTAACAGTGTATCTGCAGCCTAAAAAATAACACACTTTCTCTCACTGAAAAGTTTCGTGCTAATTTTTATTAATAGTCACCCTGAGCTCTTGATTCAGTGACTTGAGGAAATGGCTTTTTTTTCTGTTTAAACATTCAAAACACAGTATGAGCCCTGATTCCATTTTTGTGTGTGTGCTCACAAATGCACTTTTAAGTATAATTAGAATGCTAACAAAACACCCCTCTTTTTATCCTTTAGATAGAATTCTGTCATAATTCCCTATGTATGAGAACAAAGTTTGTAAAACCCAATCTGTTCTGATCAAAAAAGAACTCCAAGTTGTAAATAAGGTTTTTTTGTTTGGTTTTGGTTTTGGTTTTGGTTTTTGGTTTTTGTTTTGTTTTGTTTTTTATTTTGTTTTTTGTTGTTGTTGTTTCTTTTCTTTTCTTTTTGCATTAGAACTTTTTCTGCATCTAAGGCTCAGCAATTAGCTTGAAGGGGTCAGGGGAACATCTGTTTTATGTCTGCCATTCAACAGAGAACTTCCATGGACAAGGCATGTAAAGTCTGAGCACTCTAAAAGGCTGTCCAACTTACCTGTTAGGAACAACAACACACTGAGTTATCTGGCCTGACACTATCTAGGCAAAGGGCTTAGATTTTTCTCTGGCTTAAGAAGAAAAAAAAACTTCTTCACTAAGAATTAAGAAATAACAGTCACTTTGTTTTCAAATAATAGAAGAACTTTACCTCTTGAGCACGTTGAGGATGCTAATTGGTAGATAGCAAATTGCAAACACCAAAAGCACAACCATTAGCATCCGGGCTGTTTTCCGTCTGGCTCGGATCTGCTTTATTTCAGCGGCCACAGCACTAATCCTGGACTTGGTCTGCTGTCCTGGCCCTCGAGGCTGTGAAGCAGGCTGCAGGGGCTTCCATTTTCTCTGAACTACAGATGATGTTCCAGGTATCTAAAGGGAGCAGAGACTATTTATCGCCACCTGACTCAGGGAAGTTCCACTTCCCTGTGGAGAAGTAACCAGAAGATACAGGAAGGAGAGTGTTTTGGATGCCTGTATCCAGAGGTACAGGCTTAAGAGCCTATTCCCCCAGAGTGTTTGCTGAGTTGAATATGTTCTTGAGTAATACAGTTGAGTATCAGATAGGAGTTTGGGTGGAAAACAAGTTGAAACATCCCATTTTTGTCAAGGTCTAAAGAGAGCTACAAATGGGAAAGATACCTCTTTAGAAACAGAGACGTTGTATATCCAGACAATGGAATATTATTCAGTGCCAAAGAGAAATGAGATATGAAGCCATGAAAAATGATAGGAAACTTAAATGCATATTACTAAGTAAAAGAAGCCAATCTGAAAAGGCTACATACCATAAAGTCTACAACTACATGACATCTTAGAAAAGGTAAAATCAGAGAGACAGTAGAAAGGCAGTGGTTGCCTGGGAGTGGTGGGGGGTGTGTTGGGGGGCTAGTGGGCAGAGCACAGAGGATTCTTGGGGCAATGAAAATACTCTGTATGGTACTGTAATGATGGATACATATCATTATACATTATATGATGAATTTTGGATATGTTCTCCAAATCCACGAATGTACAATATTAAGGGTGAACCGTTAGGTAAACTATGGACTTTGGATGATTCCATGTCAGTGTAGGTTCATCAGTTGTAACAAATGTATCACTTTGGTGAGGGATATGGATAATGGGGAGGCACTTCCTAAGTGGAGGTAGGGGGCATTTGGGAAACCTCTGTATCTTCCATTCAATCTTGCTGTGAACTTAAAACTGCTCTTAAAAACAAAACAAAACAAGCAAACTAACAACCAAAGCCAATTCTTAATTAAAAGGAGAGAGAAATAAAAACTGGCAAAGAAGAGATGTAAAAGGACAACAACCATATTATCTGATTGGGAATTCTTGTTCAGCTCAGATACCTCAGTATAAAGAGAGGGGAAAGGTAACAGGTAATGCAAAAGTAACTCGAAAGCATTTTTTTCATGCATCAATACTGCCATCTGCTGCCAGAGGGACAGATAGGACTTAACTACCTAGTGCTTTTTATTAGATTTTGTTTCTCAGGTTTGGCCAACGGAAACTGAGTGAAGGGGCACCTGGGTGGCTCAATCGGTTAAGTGTCTGCCTTCGGCTCAGTTCACGATCCCAGAGTCCTGGGATGGAGCCCCGCATCGGGCTCCGTGCTCAGTGGGAAGCCTGCTTCTCCCTCTCCCACTGCCCCTGCTTGTGTTCCCCCTCTCTCTGTCTCTCTCTCTCTCTCTCTGTCAAATAAATAAAAATCTTAAAAAAAAAAAGAAAAGAAAAAGAAAACTTGAGTGAAGAGAATAAAAAAATAAATAAAATATTCTCTGTTGCTTACTATTTACTGTTATGAAATTACTTGAAACCCATTTTGTGATCCAGTCTGGCCCTTAAAAATGCATACAAACAGGGGCGCCCAGTGTGGCTCCATGAGTTAAGCCTCTGCCTTCTGCTCAGGTCCTGATCTCTGAGTCCTGGGATCAAGCCCACCTCCCCCCACCAGGCTCCCTACTTAGTGGTGAGTCTGCTTCTCCCTCTCCCTCTGCCCGTCTCCCCACTCGTGCTCACATTCTCTTACTCTTTCTCTCTCTCAAATAAATAAATAAAATCTTTAAAACAAATTAAAAAAATAAAATGCATACAAACAGTGAGAATCCCTTGTGGTATTACATTAACATTTCAAATAGCTGGAATTTGTAACAACAGTTATACAACTTGTACTTTTCCATTTCTTTTCAAAGTTATTTGATAATAGCAGGGAGTCCTTCCAAGTGTAATATTTTCTTAATTATAAGCTCATGAAGATTGATAGAGTTTAGTGAGCAAAACAGTAAAATTCAGCACGCATAATTTTTTAAGAGGAAAATGTGCCAACAAGCACACCATAGCCGTTTGTTGGTTCTAAGTAAGACTCCGTGGTCTTCTATGTTCTGTTAAGATTATTCAATTGTTTTTATCTCTGTGCTGCTAGCCAGGACAGACCCATGTGTTCCTGTGCTCTCTCAGAATGCACGTTGGACGGATGCTGTGCTTTATACATCACAAGACCCAGGTGTGTTTAAGATAATCTTTGCAAGAAGAGTTTTACTTTGATTTCTACACAAATTAATATGGAGTTCCTTTTAGCCATAACTATTCTCTTTCAAAAAGAAACAAATGAAGTTAATGAAAACCTGCCCTTACATAGACAAACGTTTGATAAACTGTCTTCTGGCTCTCTCTGTTTTTTGTTTTTTTTTTTTTAATATTTTATTTATTCACTTGAGACACAGAGATACAGAGAGGGAGAGAGAGAGCATGAGCAGGGGGAGAGGCAGAGGGAGAGGGAGAAGCAGGCTCCCCACTGAGCCAGGAGCCCGATGTGGTGCTCGATTCCAGGACCCTGGGATCATGACCTGAGCCGAAGGCAGACGCTTAACCATCTGAGCCACCCAGGTGCCCCTCTCTATGTTCTTTTATGTAGCCTGAACTTTTCACATAAGTGGTGGTCCTATAAATTTTCTTATATATATTACTGATTGGGGGTGGGGAGGACACTGAGGATCCTTCCTCCTCTGTGAGTCTCTTTTTAAATAGTCATTTATAAAATAACTGAGGAGAAACCACAATGGATGTTGGAAAGTTCCAGAAAAACTGTAGCATGAGTAACCCTATAAATGTCTGCTACATGATCTTGAGCTGTTTTCTAAATGATCTCTCAGAGATCATTTAAACTTTAGAAATTCTATTATTGACATTGAGAAAGGTTAAATAAAATATCCATGTCTATATCTAACAAGTCAGAATTGGCACTAAGGTCTGTCTAACTGCAAAGCTCATCTTTTCCCATTCTGAAATAAGGTTTCCATTTATAAACTTCAACACAATGTGTTATGGAAGACAGTAAATTTTTAAATATGTGCCTAGTTAGATGAAATAATAATCATACAAAAGGGCATTGAGAAATCCAGCCTGGGACGCTGTCCATGTAGGAAGGTCTTCCCCTGCCATCTCAGGAAGGGCTCAACAATCCAGCTGTGTAAAGCATGTGTGTGCATATGCGTACACGCACACACACACACACACACACACAGTCCACTTTTATTCCACTATTGTAAATAAACTTTAAAATCATCTTTGATATGAAAATACATCTTGGAAGAGTTATTACCACCATTATGAATTGGAAATATCATGTAAATGATGGACCTTGAAACCTGCCCTTTCTTAAGCCATATTTGTGACTAGGATTAATTTATAAGAAAAAGGAAACATGCTGCATACATTAAAAAAGAATACAGGATATTATGAATAATGAATAAATTTGCAAACTTAAGTGAGATGGATAAATAACCTTGAAAAACAAAGATTACCAAAATTGGCACCATGATTCCAAACAAAAACTCCAGGTCCAGATAGGTTCATTAATGAATTCAATCAAATGGTAAAAAATAAATAATATAGATCTTATGTAGACTCTTTCTGAAATTCAAAGAAACAATAATACTTTCCAAATAATTTTATAATACTACAGATACCCTAATAATCAAAGACATGGCAACAAAAGAGAACAATTGACTAAATATCTCTCATGAATAGAGATGAATAATTCCTTAAAATATGTTATCAAATCATACTTAGCAATATACAAAAAGGATAATAAAATTCACTAAACAAATCAATTAGATTTATTCCAGCAACGCAGTGTTGATTTAACATTCAAAAGTTAATCAATGCAATTTATATTAACAGAATAAGAGACAAAAATATGACCATCTCAATAAATAAAGGAAACGCATTTGAAAAATTCAACACTTTTTCATGATAAAAATTTCAGTAAATTAGTAAACTAGTAAGATGAGGAAACTTTATCCACCTGGTAAAAGGCATCTATAAAAAAGCCTTCAGCTATCATCCTACCTAATGGGAAAATATGAACACTTTCCTTTAAGACTGAGAATAAAACAATGAAGTCTTTTCTCAGTGCTTCTACTCAACATTATACTGTATGTCTTAGCTGGTAAAAGAAAACAAGAAAAATAGATAAAAGGTATATAGATTGATTTTATTGAGGAGCCATATTGCTTACAAAGTAAATCCTAAGGAATTTCCAAAACTCTACTAGAATACCTGAATTTAACAATATGCAGGACCCCAAATCAATAAACAATCCCTTGTATTTCTGTGATAAAATGATTTACAACATATATTTCATGGTTCAGATGACCAAAATATATTTCCCAGATATATTTGGTCTTCATCTACAGTTCCTGAAAATGCTTCAGAGCCGTAAAAGGTGAAATGGGTGTCTTATTAATGAAGGTAACTTAAGGTCAGGAACTAGTTGCCAGGAGGACCAACTATTAAAAGATGGTAAATTTCAGTCCCACCCCCTGACCTCTGGGAAGGAGAAAGGAGCTGGAGCTGAATCAACCAATGGCCAATGACTTAGTCAATCATGATGACATAATGAAGCCTCTATAAAAACCCAAAAGGACAATGGGTTTCAGAGAGTCTCCAAGTTGGTGAACATATGGGTAAATGGCATACCAGGAGAGGACATGGAAGCTCCTTGCCCTGTGTATCTCTTTAACTGGCTGTTAATTCATAACCTTTAACATATCCTTTAATAAATTCATATCATCGGATTTTGGGATTTACAGTAAAGTCATATACATATACAAAAACCACATATATATATATATGTATATGTGTGTATATGGGATTGTGTATATATCAGAAAAAAGAAGAGGACCAGTCTGATAAATACAATTTGGGAAATCACCTCATTAAAAAAACACTTGGAAAATATATCACCAAAAATAATTCTGTGCAGTTATGAAGGAACCTAGTAAAAAGTCACTTAACAGCCAGGGAAGGGATTATAAATATTCAAAGTGAAGAGAAGCAGAAAGACAATTAGGAGGGCTATAGTATTATGTAAACAGTGAAACCATGAACAACATTATTCAATGCTGGCAAATGATCAAGGAAAAAATCCTTAGGGAAACATTTTTTGGAAATCATTGATGACTTCAAGTGGGAGCTGTTCCAGTGTAATGATAGGATTTGAATAAGAATAAAGTGGGCTGAGAAATCAGTGAGGGTGGGAGGTGGTAAGGAAAGGAGCCAACAAATGGAAATACCATGAATTTTAGCTAGGAAGAGGTGGAAGAGCATAGAGTTAAGTTAGTAACTGGAAGAGTCTGAGAGTTAGGGTGATGTTTTCTCTTAGTACTTAAAAATGCCTGCTCCAGGAGGACAGGTCTTCTTTATCTTTCTTCCATTCTTTAGCTCATTACCTATTTTATCATAATAGAGTATAACTGATACTTGGTAGGTGCTATCTCATATGAAACAATAATCTCTACCTTTCTCTTTCTGTCTGGCAGGAACAATGGGACTTTTTCTTATTCCTTATACTATCATTTGAGAATGACTGAGCTCCAAGACCCAGTGACTTTTTTTCCATTTAACTCTATGACTTCTTGAATTTTTTTTTTTTAACCCTAGCAAGACTTTTTAGAATTTAGATGAGCATGCTAAATCTGAATGATGAGGATCATAACTATTCTATCTGTCCCATCTCTTGACTTCATTTTCAAAATAGAAAGCTCTAGTTTCAGGTTCTACAGACAACCCGTATGGACTACAACTTGCTGTCCATGATTCTCTCACCCAACTCCCAAACTCAAGGCTCCTGTCCTTTGTCCATCCCCAGATGTATTGTCTCTCAACATTACTCCGTCACACAATTAGCTCTTCTTTGTAGAAACTGGCTTCTCCTTTCCTTCCTGGAATCCAACAAATAAATGGTTTTTACTGACTAGGTCCTCTCATGCATCTGTATTTCTATGGACCTTAAAATCTTTAGTCGCAACCTTTGGATAGTTCCCATTATATATTCTCATTGCATCAACATGTTGAATTGTGTCTAACCTTTTGTCCTTCCCCCGAGTTTGAGCAGAACAATTTCCTAAAAGAATTGCCTCCATCTTTAATTTTTTTCTTATTTTAAAAACCCATTATTTTTTGGGGCGCCTGGGTGGCTCAGTCGTTAAGCGCCTGCCTTCGGCTCAGGTCATGGTCCCAGGGTCCTGGGATCGAGCCCCGCATCGGGCTCCCTGCTCCGCGGGAAGCCTGCTTCTCCCTCTCCCACTCCCCCTGCTTGTGTTCCCTCTCTCGCTGTGTCTCTCTCTGTCAAATAAATAAATAAAATCTTTAAAAAAAAATTATTTTTTGTTCTTTTTAAAAAAAACATTTATTGAGATGAATTTATATGCTATAAATTCACCTTTTAAGGGATACAGTTAAGTAGGTTTTAGTGTATGAACAAAGTTGTGCAATTATCATACTATCACTAATTCCAGAATATTTTCATCACCTGGAAATGAAACTCCAAACCTATTATCAGTCACTTCCCATCGCCCTATCCTACTACCCTCTGCAACTACAAATCTTTCTGGCTCTATAAATTTGCCTATTCTCTACATTTCATGTGAACAGAATCATAAAAAATATGTGGTCTTTTGTGTCTGGCTATTTTCGCTTAACAATAATTTCGAGATTCATCCATGTTGTAGTATGTATAAATATTTCATTACTTTTTATAGCTAAAAAAATATTCCATTGTACACAAAAACCACATCCATTCATCCATTAACAGACATTTGGTTTATTTCCACTTTTTGGCTACCATGTATAATGCTGCTATGAACAATAATGTATAAGTTTTTATGTGGACATATTTTCAATTCTCTTGGTTATATACTTAAGGATTAAACTGGTAGGTCACATGGTAATCCTTTAAGATTTTGAGGAAGGGCCAAACCATTTTCCAAAGTAGCTGCATCATTTTCTACCTTTACATTTTTCCATTTTCCATTTTCCGTTTCCAATGAGAGTACTAATTTCTCCACATTCTCACCAATAATTATCTTTTTAAAAAAAATTATTTCAGCCAT
The DNA here is from genome assembly GCF_037043125.1 of Eumetopias jubatus. NCBI lineage: Eukaryota > Metazoa > Chordata > Mammalia > Carnivora > Otariidae > Eumetopias > Eumetopias jubatus. The sequence goes on from NW_028274812.1 coordinate 96,310,729, forward strand.
CCTGTTGAGTGTGAAAAGGTATCTCACTGTAGTTTTGATTTCTCTTTTCCTAATAATTACATCTTTTCATGTGCATATTGGCCATTTGTGTATCTTCTTTGGAGAAATGTTTATTCAAATCTTTGCTGCTTTTAATGGGTTATTTCTTTTTATTGTTGAATCAGAAGAGTTCTTTATATATTTTGGATATAAGTCTTTTATCATATATCTAATTTGCAAATGTTTTCTCTCATTCTGTGAATTGCCTTTTCACTTTCCTCGTGGTATACTTTGAAGTACAAATGTTTTTATTTCTTCTTTTTTAAATATTTTATTTATTTATTTGAAAGAGAGAGAGGGAGAGAGAGCACAGAGGGAGAGGGAGGAGCAGACTCCCCGCTGAGCAGGGAGCCCAATGCAGGGCTGGATCCCAGGAGCCTGAGATCATGACCTGAGCTGAAGGCAGCCAGTTAACTGACTGAGCCACCCAGGCACCCCAAATGTTTTTATTTCAATAGCATGCAATTTATCTATTTAAAAAAATTTTTTTTGCTTGTGGTTTTGGTGTCATTAAAACCATTAGCCTAAACCAAGGTCATAATGATGTCTGACCACAGACATAAAATGAATGTGTTTTCTTCTAAGAGTTTCATAGCACAGAGGGCCTCTGACTTACAATGGTTGACCTATGATTTTTTGAATTTATGATGGTACAAAAGTAATATACATCCAGAAATTGTACTTTGAATTTTGAATTTTGATCTCTTCCCAGGCTAGTTACTGTGGTATGATACTCTCTCATGATTCTGTGCAGTGGCAGTGAGCTTCAGCTCCCCATCAGCCATGAATTCATGAAAGTAAACAATTGATAAATTTACAACCATTCTGTTTTTTACTTTCAGTACAGTACTTAATAAATTACATAAGATGCTCAATACTTTATTATAAGGTAGGTTTTATGTTAGATGATTTTGCCCAAATGTAGGCTAATTTAAGTGTTCTGAGCACATTAAAGTGGTTTAGGCTAAGCTATGATGTTCTATACAGGTTAGTGTATTAAATGCATTTTCGACTTACGTTATTTTCAATTTATGATGAGTTTATTGGGATGTAATGTTACTGTAAGTTGAAGAAGATCTGTATTAGTTCTTATCTTTAAGTCTAAAATCTATTCTGAGTTAAGTATTATATGTGGTGTAAGGTGACATCCAATTCCATTCTTTTGAGTATGTAGAGCTGTCCCAGCCCCATTTGATGATAAGACTATGATTTTCCCTGTTGAATTGTGATGAGAGTCTTGTCAAAAATCAATTAACTATAAATATAAGGGTTTATTTCCAGACTTTGAATTCTATTTCATCGATCTATAGGACTGTCTGTTTGCAAATACTATACCATCTTGATTACTCTAGTTTTATAATAAGTTTTGACATTGAGAAGTGAGTTTTCCAACTTTGTTCATCTTTTTGAAGATCATTTTGGCCATTCCTGATCCCTTGCATATTTATATTGATTTATTACTGTTTGCCAATTTGTTCAAAAACAAACAAAGACAGCTGGGTGTTTGATAAGGATTGTGATGAATCCATAGATCAACTTGAGGAATTTTTCTATCTTAACAATATTAAGTCTTCCAATCCATGAACATGAAATGTCATTTCATTTATGTAGTCCTTCTTTAATTTTTAAATGATACTATGTAATTGTATATGTTAGGTATTTCTTCTATTAGACTTATTGCTAAATGTTTTACTCTTTTTAGAGCTATTTTAAATGGAATTGTTTTGTTAATTCCATTTTTTGGATTGTTCTTTGCTAGTTTATAGAAATGAAATTAATTTTTGTTGATCTATTATTTTCAAAACTGGCTGAACTTGCTCTTAATTTTTTTGCATGTGGATTCTTTAGGATTTTCTATATACAGTATCATGTAATCTGCAAATAGAGTTAGTTTACTTCTTACTTTTCATTCTTGATGCATTTTGTTATTATTCTTAATATTATTTCTTGAATAACTGACTTGGATAGAATCTAGTACTATTCAATATTAAATAGAACTGATAAGATCAAACATCCCTATCTTGTTCCTGACCCTGGGAGGGGAATATTCAGTCTTTCACTATTAAATATGATGTTAGCTGTGGGGTTTTGTAGACCTTATTATCAAATTGAAGAAATCTCTTTTATTTCTATTTGGTTAAGTGCTTTTATCTTGAAAGGGTGTTGTATTTTGTCAAAAGCTTTTGCTGCATTTATTGAGATGATCATGTCATGTGGATTTTGTCTTTTATCTGCTAATGTATTACTCTGCTTCATTTTCATATGTTAAACCCACATTGCCTTGCTGAGCTAAAGCACACTTGGTCATCATGTATAACCTTTTTTTACATATTGGGTTTGGTTTGCTAGTATTTTGTTGAGTATACTACTCTATATTCGTAAGTATATTAGTTTATAGTTTTCTTGTGGTATCTTTGTCTAGTTTTTTTTCTTTAAATGTTTATTGTTATGTTAATCACCATGCATTACATCATTAGTTTTTGATGTAGTGTTCCATGATTCACTGGTTGTGCATAACACCCAGGGCTCCACGCAGAACGTGCCCTCTTTAATACCCATCACCAGGCTAACCCATCTCCCCACCCCCCTCCCCTCTAGAATCCTCAGTTTGTTTTTCAGAGTCCATCCTCTCCCATGGTTCATCTCCCCCTCCAATTTCCCCCCCTTCATTTTTCCCCTCCTGCTATCTTTTTTTTTTCTTAACATATATTGCATTATTTGTTTCAGAGGTACAGATCTGTGATTCAACAGTCTTGCACAATTCACAGTGCTTACCATAGCACATACCCTTTGTCTAGTTTTAATAGTAGTGTAATTCTGGCCTTATGGAATGAGGTAGGGAGTGTTTCATCCTCTCCTGTTTTTTCAAAGAGTTTGTGAAGGTTTGGTGTTAATTATCCTTTAAACATTTGGTGGAATTCAACAGTGAAGCCACCTGGGTTTTTCTGTGGGAAATTTCTTTATTATTAATTTAACCTCTTTACTTGTAATAGGTCTATTCAGATTTTCTAATTCTCCTTTAGACAGTTTCAGTAGTTTGTGTCTATGAATTTGTCCATTTTATCATGCTATCTAATTTGTTGGCATACAATTGTTCATAGTATTCTATTTTATTTTATTATGTTAATCACCATACATTACATCATTAGTTTTTGATGTAGTGTTCCATGATTCATTGTTTGTGTATAACACCCAGTGCTCCATTCAGTACGTGCCCTCTTTAACAGTATTCTCTTACTCTTTCTATTTCTGTAACATCTGTGATAATGTCCCTCTTTTACTTCTGATTTTAGTGATCTGAATCTTTTCTCTTTTCTCTTGTAATTATCTCTTATCTTTTCAAAGAACCAATTTTCAGTTTCATTGACTTTTATCTACTCATTTTTTTAAAGATTTATTTATTTATTTTAGAGAGAACATGCACAAGACTGCAGAGGAGGGGCGAGAGGGAGAGAAGCAGACTCCCCACTGAGCTTGGAGCCTGATATGGGGCTCAATCCCATAAGCCTGAGATCATGACCCGAGCCAAAACCCAGAGTTAATTGCTTAACCACGTGAGCCACCCAGGTGCCCCACCAAAATTTTAAGTAATTTCTACACCCACCATGGGATTCAAACTCACAACCACAAGATCAAGAGTTGTGTGCTCCACTGAATGAGCCAGCCAGCTGCCCTGACAGTCACGGTTTTGGTAAAATTTCCTTTAATATTACTACAGCTACCTCAGCTTTCTTTTGTTAGTGTTTGCATAGTAAACATTTTTCCCCACTATTTTACATTTAACCTATTTCTGTCTTTGAATATAAGATGTGTCTTTTGAAGATAGCATAGAGTTGTATCATTTTATGTTTGTTCGTTTGATCTATTCTCCCAATCTCTGGAGTGTTTTATTCATTTACATTTAGTTACTGAATTTAATTATTTAATTACTAATTTAATTATTGAAAAGGAATAATTTACATCTGTCATTTTGCTTTGTTTGTATATATATATATATAGTCTATTTTGTTCCTCTTTTCCTCCATTGCTGCTTTATTTTGTGTTAAATAAGTATTTTCTAGGATACCATTTTAATGCTCTTTTTTTTTTCCTTTCACTATAGTTTTCTGAGTTATTTTCTTGGTGGTTGCCCTGAGAATTACAATCAACAACCTAAGTAATATTTGGATTAATGGTAATTTAATTTTAATAGTGTATAAAGGTTTTGCTCCAAACTAGCTTCATTCCTGTCTCCTTTCTTTGTATTACATCTTTACATTACAAGCTGAATCTTTACAGTTTTATAATTATTGCTTTATGCTGTTATCTCTTAAGTAGGAGAAAAAAAGTATTACAAAGAAAAATACATTTATACTCTCTTTCATGTTTACCTATGTAGTTACTTTCACTAGTGCTTTTTATTTTTCTGTGTGAACTTGATTTATCACCTTTTGCTTCTGCCTCTGCAATTACAGTTTACTGACTATTCCCTCACACTAGACTGACTAATATTAATTAAGTTTTCTTGGAAAAATGTTGAAGAATATAGAATAGTAGAAAAGACTGTGAGAAAAATTGGGACAGGAAAAGTTTTTCAAAGTTATACTCCCTGGTAAGTTGAAATTTAGTTCAGACTCGAGTATCAATTATGGTTCATCCCCAGTTCCTCCAACAATATAAGACACATAGTGGGTGCTTACCAAATATTTTGGAATATTCTGGAATGAGTTAACATGAGTTCACATGATGATTAAAATTTAAATGTTGAACTATCTGAGGTCTAGAGCTGGAAAGAACGTTGACAGAGTCACATAAACCAAGATTAAGTGGGTCTTAAAAAGAGGACTTTTAGAGAAGAGTCTGTAGAATTTCCAGATTGACTGAATTCCCTGAGTCACATTGTCAAAAAGAATTTAAGTCATTGATTATAACAAAGCACTGGTTAATTCTTTTAACAAAGCTGAAAGTTCTTGAGAAAGTCAGACAAGGTCACACACTTTGCTCACTAATAATCTTACACTGACAAATTCCAAAGTATGTAACAGATTCCCTGCATCTGTAATTTTAAGCAAATAGGATAGGCCCTCTATTTGATGGCTCACTGGATGTAGCCTATGGCATACATAAGGCTTTGGAACTCTGTTTATAGACATTAACAGTTGGAAATTGAGAGTTGCTCAAGCAGAATTCTACATAATCACCCATTTGGGGTTAATTTACTTTATTGCGGCTGCTAAAGTGAGCTCAGCTGAACTTGTCATTTTCCATTCCAATCTGTTTTGTAAATGTTTTTAGTTTCACAGGCCAAGCATTTTATCGCAAATCTTTCAGATCATATGGTTTGTTCTAACCAGAACAATTCATCAAATGAATGTGGGTTATTTCTAAACCTGCAATACAATTTTGAACTTACTTTAGAGTTTGAGACATGAAGAACTGTAAGCTTAAATAATGGAGAAATAAACTGGCTGGAGTTTAGTAGTTATCTGTTCAACATTTTTTGGAATACTATCAGTGCAAGATACCATGTTAAGTGTTGGGGATTCAATGATGAACAAGACAGATTTAGGTACCCCCAAAGAGTTTTAAAGTTATGTCAATCTGTACATAAATGAATAAACAAATAAAAACATCTATTATATGTAGTACACACTTACTAGTAAAAAATATGGAAGTAAGGGAATGCTCTTAACACTGAACATTCCTGGTCAAAATCTCAATCTCAATCTAAAATATCTTCATTCCTATATGCTCATTAAATGCTTTTTCTCTTTTAAGAAATTTTTCAAATTCCAATTTTTCTATGAATAGTTCTTTGAGTAATGAGAAATGGATTCCTCAATGTTCTCTTCTATTGAAATGTTCCCAGAACTTTCTCTTATTCTTCTACTCATTCTTTTCTTAGAAAGTATTTATTGAGCAACTGATATGTTCTAAGCGTATACAAATTGGAGGGATACAAGATAAAGGCTAGAGTGTACTGTCTTTAGCTTTAGAGTAGAGCAGATAAACAAATACAGAAGGTCATTATAATGTTATTGAAAAGTACTATGAAAATGGGGCACCTGAGTGGCTCAGTCAGTTGTGTCCAACTCTTGATTTCAGCTCAGATCATGATCTCAGGGTTATGAGACTGAGCCCCATGTCAGGCTCCACACTTGGCACGGAGTCTGCTTGAGATTCTCTCTCTCCCTTTCCTTCTGCTCCTTTCCCCTTTTGCACTCTCTCTCTCTTTCAAAAAATAAATAAAATTTTTTTTAAAAGTACTATGAAAGGTATCTCTTTAAGAAAGCAGTCACATACATGGATTCAACACATACTTGTTATTTTAGATCTATAAGCAGAATTAGTTGAAATGACAAATAATAGCATATATTATTAAGGCATTTTAATCAATGAGTACTTTCTCTGCTCTAGGCACTTCAATTAATTCATCAAATAAGTGTAATAATTCTGTGAGGTAGATGCTACACAACCCCACTTGAAAATAACAAAAGAGAGGCAGAGAAATTTAAGAAATTGACAAAATTCATGCATCTATTAAGTTGCAGAGTAAGGATTTAAACTCATGTAATCTGGACCTTAAGTCTGTGTTTTTGACTTCTCTGTACTATATCATTTCTGATTATTCACTCCTCAGCTTGTAAGAAGATTCCTATCGCCTTATGGCTTGCAGTGTCTTTCTGTGAGAGAAGGATTCTTTCCTTCTCCGTGGTTAAGCTTAACCACACAACTTGTTTTGGCCAAAGAAGTATGAAGAGACTTAACATATGCCAGTTCAAAGCAAAGATCGAAGAGACATTACATATTTCTCTCCACTTCCTTGCCCTTTCCCTCAGTCACAGAATGGCATGTCCCAGGAAGTGCTGTTCCTTTAGCCTGAGTTCTGAAATGAGACGGTAAGTAAAGCAGAGCCACAGTCCATCCTCACTACTGACATGGAACATGAGTGAGACACACTTGTTGCAAGCCACATACGTTTTTTTTTTTTTTTTTTTTAATAGCAGAATAACCTAGCAAAAACGGACTAGTATAAAAATACTTACCAAGAAGTAGGTGTGATAGTAACAAACACCCTAAAATATATGATATCATGGCGAGGGGGACAGTGTTGAGGAAACTATCACTGGGATTGGGAAAACACAACTCATGTTCTACAGTGGCACACATCTGTTAACTTAGTTGAAAAGACTGGGGCTTAGAATGCTAATAAGTATTGGTACTAACTGCATTTTTAAGGGTATAAAAGTAATTGTTTCTTTGCAAAAATAGAGGAATTGAAACAATTTGGAATTATAAGATATACAAGGTTGAAAAGTGCAACTACTGCCCATATTCAACCAGTAAAAGATATCCTGAAAGTTGCTTTGACTAACAAAGGTTGAAGGAGACCCAAATTAAGACTCTTCCTCAAAGACCAGATAAAAGGTTTGTGAAGTCTTTTTAATGAATTAAGGTATCCCAGTAAATTCCTTTAGTTGGATAAAATATATGAGAGCAAACAGACTAAGGGCATGGCTTTCCATGAGCCTGATAAGGTCTAAGTACTGGCAATAACTTTAGAGAAAGAAAGAGATTTATTTCCAAGAAACATGGCATTTTAAGATAAAATTTATAAGTACAAGAGGATGAGCTATATTCTTTGTCTAAACTTTTATAAACCATTACACATGTTCGTTGGTGATTTACTTGGAATCATCAATGTTCAGCTTAAGTGTTTTCTGCTCTGAATTAGATACTCCTCTACCACACCTTCTGATCCTCTGGCTTATATTTATTAAGATGATTTTCACTCTGCATCTGACTCTTTCCCTCCTCTAGTCTATGAATTCATCAGTGAATTTGACAGAAGCTTTTAGCTTTTTATTAGATACACATGCAAAAGAAATATGGTAAGTATTTGATGAATGAATAACAGAGAACGAATATACTCGTCGAAGTAGCAAAATTATCTAACAAACTACAATACCCCCAAATCAGCATGATATACCATTTCTAAAAGTCTAAAATCTGCCTGATTCTCCACTGTGCTAAAAAAAAATAAGATCTTTGAAGTTGAAGGCTTAACACATATAATAAAAGTGTACTACATAAATCTCATATAAAAGACAACATTCTTTGCATACAGTCTCAGGAAACGGTAAAGAAATTTTTGTTATTTCTCATACAAAATTTATAATATTAGTCCTAGACAAAAATCAAGTCAATTAATCACAGAGCTTTACAATTTAAAGTCATTAAGGCAGTTTGTAAAATACATTCCCTAAATATCACCCTAAAAATAATGCCCAGACATATTTCTATGGCTAGGGTCTCATTATTTCAGAAAATACACAATCCTTTGGTAAGCATATTATGTTGGTTCAGTCTGCTCTTAAATTTTATTTTTTTTTAGAGATTTATTTGTTTGTTTGAGAGAGAGAGAGCGTGTTGGAGGAGCAGAGAGAAAGAATCTTCAAGCAGACTCCCCATTGAGCACGGAGAGGTGACATCCAGGACCCTGAGATCATGACCTGAGCCAAATCAAGAGCCAGCTACCCAACCAACTGAGCCACCCAGGCACCCCTCTTAAGTTTTATTTTTAAGTGCATTCTATAGAAAACACAAGGAAATTATTTGAAATTACATACCTGGCGACACCAGAGTTTACGAAATATTTGCAGATAGGCCAACACCATAAGACAGAGTGGTGCCATGTATGTCACCAGAAAGAAACAAATGTGATACATCTTGGGGTAAATTTCACCTGGAATGAAACCCAAAATAATAAAATCTTGTTTTATAATTCACCAATTTTTTTAAAGGTTTGTCAATGTTTTGCCTTTAAAGTACGCATTTAACTTCTATATGATTTCACTGGCATGTTATACACACACACACACACACACACACAATACTGTAATATAGTATCAATTGCTTACACTTACTCAGTGTACACACACACACTAAATGTGAAGTCTTAATTTTATTTAATATACTCAGAGAGGAATAACAGTTAGCCATTTCTTAATTAGTGCTAACATAGGCTATCCAAAGTCAAGCCTTTATTTATCAAAAAAAAACTTTTGTCTGATTACCTCTGGCTAATTAATAAAAATTAATTTGGATTGTGCTATACTTGAATTGCAATAAGAAACAAGACAATCAAATCTAATTGCTAATGCTTTTGGGAAAAGAATATAAACTGAGTTGATTTCCTTATTAGAATATAAGTTTCCTGAGAAATGGGAAGCTATTCCCAGTTGTACCTCCATATACAAATGTGGAAAAATTTTGGAAAAATAAACAGTGAACATTTAATGGTTCTCTTTGTTGATTACTATAACAATATAAAATTTCTCTTTCAGTAGGTTGTGTGTATATATATATGTGTATATGCATGTATTTTTAATAAAAACGATATTTTTAGGGATTTTAAAGTTAATTTTTAAACAAATATGTTTTTTTATATTCATCTCATCTATTTAGTCATAAGGTCCTCTAGGATTGTAGTGATTTCTTATCATTAAGCCTATGTACACAGGTGATACATATCACAGATTAGGTATTCATTCAAGAGTCAATTATTAAATTAATAAATAAAATGGTGGCTTAATATAATTTTTTTGGCTTTTTAAAGTATATTTATTACTGACTTTTAATTAATTTATTTTTTAAAAGATTTTATTTTTAAGTAACCTCTACACTCAACGTGGGGCTCAAATTCACAACCCTGAGATCGAGTCACATGCTCCACTGACTGAGCCAGCCAAGTTCCCCTACTGACTTTTTAAATGTTTTCAAGGATATTTTTCCTATACTAGTATTTGAATATATCACAGTGATCCAGCTACTTTTACTTAAATGCAAAACAGGAAACAATATAACCTACATGGGTTTCATGGATATTAAATGCAGTAATTAGATAGAATTCTAACTGAATGCTAACAAAACAAAGTTTTTCTTTCCTACTTCTAAAAATTAAGCAACTGAATTTGACTTTGATATTGGCAATGAGGTTAGTTCCATACAATTACTGAGGGATAACGCTATCACCCCCATGCATTTTATTTTTTTCATTGCTTCAGAAAGGGAATATAAGAGCATGAAGACTCAGTTATGTGATCAAATGTGGTAAGGGCAAATTATAGTCAAGATTAACCAATAATAACTATGAAGATGACCACAATAATTGATCTTTATCAAACAACCATTCGTTTAATTGTTACTGAATGTATTTTAAGTCTATCTACGAGTTTAATATCCTCCACAATCTTGATTCCATAGCCTTATCTTCTAGAGTTGGTTGAGTTTAATATTCTACTTAGGCTTCCTTCTAAAACCCTGTCTTCTTTCTCAGGTAGATTTTTTTTTTTTTCACGTCATCTCCAGAGGGGCCAGCAGGGTGCCTGTGCTGGCTGGGAGGTCTAAGAGACGGACTTGGGCATCAGTTTTAGCTCTTCTGTGGGCCAAGTGGCCCATACCTAGCTCATCAGTTTCTAACTTCCTTTCAAGCTTATCCTGTATAACAGGCCAGTTACAGAAAAAAGGGATAGAATCCAAGCAGCCTGACTAGAGGAATGACAGCCTTTCCCTCTGAAGTGTTGCAGCCCAAGCAGGCTTCCATAAGCCCATTTCTGAGGAGCTGGAGGAAGACCTCAGCACTTCCCAGGCACCTGAGTGGCTGTGAACTTTTATTTATTTTGAAGAAAGTGTCACATGACCCTCCCACATAAAAATATACCTTGGAAGCTGATATACCTGTGAAGCCCTGATGTCCCTCCCTATCTCAGACAAAACCGAATGAGTGGAGGAGGGTAGATTTGAGAGGTAATATTCTTCTTTTTTAATTGCAGCTATGGATACCATCACCGTGATAACAGTTTGGGTTTTAAACAGCTGGGAGAGAAAGCTCATTCTGCAGTCAGTATATTTATAAATAGTTGGTAAGATATGTAATTGGCTGGTAAATGCATATTATGATAATGAACACCCACACAGAAAAGTTGATCAAGTGAAATTACACTTGCAGGCTGGGATTGAATGTCTTAATAAAGAAATTATTATAGATAATTGGGGAAACATGATAGTCTTAACATTCTTCATTTCATGCTTACAGTCTAAGCTAATTGAAAACCCAGAGATGCCATTGGAATTTTAAGTTATATGTGTTGAAACTATCTTTGCAGTCTCTCTGCACTTTATGAACAATGTCTTCAATATATTTAAGACATTTATATATAACCTAGAACATAGTGACAGGAAATTTGTTCCATTTAAGCATTTATACTATAAAACCTCATCTTAAAGATTGACAATCATTCAAAACTAGTGTCTCTACTCAACTGATGAATAGACACAATCTGAATAAATTCTTGCATCTATATCAAACCAATAAATAAGGAGAAAATGTGGATCTTTATTTAGTCTCTGAAGTCAGAGGATAAAAAATAGTATCATATATTAAGACAAGACTTAATCTCAGATGAGTTAGGTCCATTATTGAAACATGTTAATCTCATTATCTAAAAATCTACAAACATTTTCTCTTTCATGCTACGCATATCAGAGACTCAATGGCCGCGTAAATTAAATATAATTTCCCAAATATTCAATATAGACTGTCTTTTCAAAGTTTATAGGTCCATTAAAGTTTACCTGAATCTTTAATATATTTTACTATCTTTTAATAAATGTTTTCCATAAATGTATATATATATATACGTGTGTATATATATTTCCATAAATATGTGTGTGTGTGTGTATATATATATATATATATATATATATATACACACACACATTTCAAAATCTTATAATAGGCCAGATGCTATAATTAGTGTGACTGTAAAAGAAGGGCTCCATTATTATTTCTTTCAGACCACCAAAGAACAATTCAGCAGTAAACTCCAAGAAGAGAGATTATGACTCTCCAGTATCTAGAAAAATGTTTGGCTAACAGTATATGCTCATTAAATACTGGATGACTGGTGAGACACTTACATCTTTAGTGCAAAAAAGAAGTTACTTTCCTTCCAGTAGGAACTATTCTGTGAAACTATGCATTTACAAAGCAAGTAATCAAGGAACTATGGATATAATTCTGGAATAATCTTAAAATTTAAAAGTGTGAATTAATGTAACATATTCAAAAACATACTTTAAAGTTCATTAAAATAAATATTAACACATTTTATTTGTTTTTGAGTATCAAGTGTGTCTGCTAGAAGTTAGGGTTTGTGGTCTTTTTTTTTGAAAAAGCTCTAGGCAATAATAAATATAATGAGTTGCAGAAATGATTTATCCACAAGATATTAAGTATTTCTGGTAATATTTTCAGTAAGACTAAGAAAGAGTTCTTAGTTATTTTGTACCATGAGTGAGATAGCCTTTGCAAGACTTTCCTAAAAGTATTTTGATAGATATGGATAAAGTGACCACATTGTTCACTGACTCCATCCATGCTGGAATATATTGGTTATAGGACAATTATGATATCACCATCTGCTTCTATAATTATGTTACTGATTTAACTTAGGATAAAAATAAGAAACACAATTCATGAATTAATCTCAAATAGAAGATATTTCACAACAAATTTTTAAAAATTGGGCTAAATGTTTTTGGACTTAGATGTTTGAACTTCAGAGAGTCAACACTGTAAAATGTGATTTCCTATGGACTTTTTAGGTTGTGACTATCACACACATGTCCGAATTTTAACATTTTAAACTGAACATGGACTTCTAAATAGCCTACATAAACAAAGCTTATACTATGTAAAAATCATTATAATAAACAGTCTAATGATCAAAATGATAAGAACCTACTTTAATTCTTTCATATTCTTCTTGAAAACATTAAGTGATTAACAATTTCATTTAATATTTAAAAAGTTAATTTCATAAATTTTATTGTTTGATTTTGTGGATGATAAACTCTATTTTGTACTGCTTAATTTAAGCCTTTATAATCATGTTAAGTAATTGTGGGTTACTATAAAATCATTTTCAAATAGTTTTCCTAAATTACTTCTGAAGGTTGAGTTTAGATTTTTAAATATGCAACAGTAGGGGCTCCTGGGTGGCTCAGTTAGTTAAGTGACCAACTCTTGTTTGAGCCCCGGATCCGGCTCTGTGCTCAGCACAGAGCTGGCTTAAGATTCTCTCTTCCTCTCCCTCTGCCCCTGCCCCTGCTTGTGCATTCTCTTCCCGTCTTTCACTAAATAAATAGAATAAATAAAATCTTTAACAAATAAATAAATAAATAAATATTCAATAGTAGTTGCTGGCTTTTTTAAGAAAATGTCTCTGCTACAGCTAGCTAATAAAATGCTAAAGTTTGAAAGGAGTTTTAGATATTTATATTTTTTGCTCAGAGTAATTAGAAAATGATGTAGCTATTTATTTAATCAGAATAACTGACAGGATTCCCTAGATCTGCAATCTCTTTTGCTAATGAAGGTGAATGCTACTTTATTATTCAGGGCAACATTAAAAAAAAAAAAAGAAAGGAAAGCTTATAAAAGCAGTCCACAAACTTATCAACTAATTACCAAAATATTTTAGAGAAAATACTATTGATACATGTTAAATAATAGGTGGATATTTTACTCTATCATTTTCATAAACTTAAAGTATCCAACTTTTGAGTTGAAAGCTTAGATTTAAATATACTTCTTTGCTTCATAATCTGCAAATAATTTATGGGTCAATTTCATCATTAATTAACTAACACATTCTGATCAAAAGATTTTTAGGCTGTTTTCCAGATAGAATTCATGGTATAAGAATTGCATAAGACATGTCATGATTGGTCCCCAAACCACCTTCTTTCCAAACACAGTTCTTTAGACAGCATATCCCTACATGACAGAAACTAGAGGTTTGGACCCTCTTTTCTTCTACAAGGGATAGTGCTCTTGTATGGGTTTCTTGCTTCTTGGACACCCTTTCCCCTCTTCCCTGTCTGGAGAATTTCTCCTCATCTTTAATTCTTTGCTGAAACGTTAGCAGCTCCTTTGTAAACTTTTGTTCAAATGGCCAGGATTGAGTTTGTTCTCTCATTTGTGTTCCCAGCACTTTGTATACCAGTATATTAAAATACTAATCACACTATAAACATTTGTTTATTTGCCTTTCAGTCTCACTACAAGGAATGTGTTTCCCTAGGCAGAATCTATTTCTCTCCAGGTTGGCATAATTCCTGGCGTATCCTAAGTACTCAAGATGTTATTTGAACATTAAATAAATGGGACGTAAGACTCTTAAGAAATACTCTTACCATTTCGGAATTTTCCATTCCTTTTGTTTTTGTCTACATCATTAATGGGGAGAATTGGGAAAAGATAAAGATGATCCAGAGAAAAATACAGCAAGTGAATTGCAAAAAAAAAAAAAAAGAAAGAAAGAAAGAAAGGAAGGGGGAAATCTCAATTTCAAAAAGGGCTAGTTAGTTTTTGGGATAAGAGACACAGTAAATTGTGAAATTTTAGTTAATATAGGACTTTGGATAATATATGAAAAATAATCCCAGGGTCTTTTAAATTTTATCTTGTTGTAGTGAAACATATGTCTAATTTTTCAGTTCCTGCCTTTTGCTTTTCAGTGTTCCAAATCAAAGTATCAAGGTAGGAGTTCATATAAATCCAAAGATTCAAATACTCAAAAATACCAGATCCATAAGCAACCCATGGAGTATAGTGCTTTTGTTAATACATTTTCTAATGTGCATAAATGTACATCTGTCTGGTAAACAAATGCTTTCCTAATGATTGAGTTTCCTAACTATGAGCCATTGTTATATACTTATCCAGATGAGGATAGATCCACTTTCCTCAAATTTAATGTAATAATTTTGTAACTAGTACATGACATACTAAAATGCAGCATTAGTCGATTTCCTGTCACTCTTTGCTGTGTCCAGGTTTATGCCATCATCAGGCATTGATAGAAGTGTTTCCACTATTACAGAAAAACCTTCAAAGGCAGTCACTGAGAGTTTTGAACCAAAGGAGCATAAGGCCTCCAAACTTCTGCTTGTTTAAATTTAACTGCCATACATATCAGACTGGAAAACAAAAAGGATTCATAATTAATATAATTCTTAAATCAGAAAATAATTATGCCAGTGATAGCTTATCAGCTTAATATATTATGAATAAACAGCATATGGAGATAATTTGACTCAGAGAAGAGCATAGGTCCACATACTCAACTCCAGTCAGATTTCCAGGCAGGACATGGGTTTAAAATGAAAATTCCCAGTTGTATTTGAAGCCCATTAAGAAACTTGACACTTGAGGCAATATAACCTCGTACTATCTTGTAAAATGTTAATCATTCCAGAATACGTATTTGGATTGTATAAATGAGCATTTTTTGTTTTGGAGAATTTATGAAAAGCTGACATAATCGAATCTGAATTATAGGAAAAGCCTTCCTTCCGTTCCCTATCTGAAAAATATGAACACCAGCTAACTGTGCATAGTAGTTCCAAAGGACCAAGTGGGTGGAACTACTCTGTGAAATTGTTTTGGGTTTCAACCTGGTTTTCATGCTTTTGCAAAACTATATTAACGGGTGTCAATAAAATGCACAAGGCCAGCTTTATAATGGCTATGCAAATCAAATTTTTAGTTTCCAGCTGTAGTATCCATGTCAGCTTATGGGCCATAATGTACTCACCGCCCCAGCGCTCATCACACACTGTAAAGAGAGTGGTTTTATTGGCTAAGCCAGGGAGCATGGTGCTGCACTCCATGACGATGGCCTGAGGAATCATTATAATGCAGGAGACAATCCAGATGATGACAATGCTATTCCTGGCCCTCTTGGCTGTGCTCTTAAACATCAAAGGGTGACAGATCGCATACCATCGATCCAAGGCAATGCAGCTCAGTGTGAGAACAGACACTGACACTGACACGGTCTAGAGAGGTAGAAGAACATAGGACAAGAGAAACATCTGGTGTTAAATGGATCATTCTTAATGTACTTACCGTAGAAGAGAAAGGGTCACACAGATAATCAGATTCAAAGTTGTAAGAAAATATTTCATGTAAGGTTTTTTACTTAATAATATTATATTAAAAATATATTAGGGAAAACATTTCTTATTAAACATGATAAAGGTGCTATGAAAACATTGCAATCACTTTATGCCAAATGTGTTATATGACATGTCTTGCTTTTAAAATAACCATGAGAGGGGCGCCTGGGTGGCTCAGTTGGTTAAGTGACTGCCTTCGGCTCAGGTCATGATCCTGGAGTCCCGGGATCGAGTCCCACATCGGGCTCCCTGCTCAGCAGGGAGTCTGCTTCTCCCTCTGACCCTCTTCCCTCTCATGCTCTCTATCTCTCGTTCTCTCTCTCTCAAATAAATAAATAAAATCTTTAAAAAATAAAATAAAATAAAATAACCATGAGAGACTATGGACTCTGAGAAACAGGGTTTTAGAGGGAGGGGAAAGGGGGATGGGTTAGCCCAGTGATGGGTATTAAGGAGGGCACGTACTGCATGGATCACTGGGTGTTATGCACAAACAATGAATCATGGAACACTACATCAAAAACTAATGATGTAATGTATGGTGACTAACATAACACAATAAAATTTAAAAAAAATTTAAAAAGTGGCTAAACACCTTAAAAATATATAGAAATTTGATTGCAATGCATTTAATTAGCATTTTTTAAAAATTATGGATAACTCAGTCTATATTTTCAAATAACAAAGGCTATTTGTACATTGGTTCATTTCTAGCATGTTGCACCCAAAGGCAGGAGTTATGTTAGAAGCGAATTCTGTATGGATCTCCTCACCAGAGTTTGCTCATTGCTGGTGTAAGCAACTCACCTCTAAAACTCAAGTAGGTTCACCTAGTCCAGATTTCCATAATTAATGCCATCACAAGTGATACTTTAACTTGGTACTTTAAGGAAATAGTAAAGATACATGTTAAGCATGCCTATACCCACATGACCAGTGTATGTAATTATATGTAATGTAACTCCTATCCTGGATGAATCATTGATTCTGGTATCACTCTCAAAATCCCATCTTTAAAAAGAAACCTCAGTCCCTTTTCCTTTTTTCTTAGTACTTACAATAAATATTATGTGATATAGTACAATTATTTTTGTTTAACTTATTTATTGTCTGCCTTCTCTATCGGAACAAAACTCTGTAGCAGGAGGGACTGCTACTGTTTTTGTTTATTCTCACAACTGTGTCACCAGTACCTGGCACAATGTTTGATGTGCTTAATAATTTTTTTTTGAGTTAAGGAATAGTTATAAGCCTCAATCTAAGGTAATAAAGGTGGTCCGGTCCTCTCTCTCATTTTTCTGTCCTGGTTGTATTGATCCCACCCTATGTGGAAGGGTAGCCATTTCTGTTTCTTGCCTCAGGACCTTCTTTGTGGATGCATTGACTTTGGGTGCATATGACTGAAAAGGATCTAAGAGCCTGGGCAGTACAGGAAAAAGGTCTCTGGGCTAAGTGTCAGGATGATCAATCTGTTTTCGCTTCCCACCAGCTAGTTGTGCAGTGAGGGCTTACCCATTTTATAGGGTTTTTTTTTAAAGATTTATTTATTTATTTGAGAGAGAGAGAGTGCACATATGTATGTGACAGGCAGGAGGCAGAGGGAGAGAATCTCAAGCAGACTCCCTGCTGAGCCCAGAACCTGACATGGGGCTCAATCTCATGACCCATGAGGTCATGACCTGAGCAGAAATCATGAGTTGGGCACTTAACTGACTGAGCTACCCAGGCACTACATCCATTTTACAGTTTTAAGCCAAATGCTTATGTGTTATTATTTTTTTCTGTTAAATGAGTGAAACTGACAGGATACAATTCTTGTTACTCTGATTCTTTTGATTCTAATCAGAGGGGGAGATGAACCATGAGAGACTATGGACTCTGAGAAACAAACTGAGGGTTCTAGAGGGGAGGGGGCGTGGGGGGATGGGTTAGCCTGGTGATGGGTATTAAAGAGGGCACGTTCTGCATGGAGCACTGGGTGTTATACGCAAACAATGAATCATGGAACACTACATCAAAAAGTAATGATGTCATGTATGGTGATTAACATAACATAAAAAAAAAGGCAGTATAATTGAAATCAATTTTGCAACTAGGTTTCCTGGGCATGAATCCCACCTCTCTTGATAAATGTATGATCTTGGGTAAGTTCCTTAACCTCTCTATATCTCGGTTTTCTCATCTGTAAAACTGTATGATAATAGTACCCAAACATGGAATCATAGGGAGAGTCAGTTGAGATGTGAAATGGCTAGGCCTGGCCTGCCCCATTAATGCTATGTAAGTGGTTGTTATTACTTATTATGATTATGGCAATGATTATGGTGATTATACTATTACTTTTCTATTCCATTCTCAAGCTTGGCAGTCTAGCTTTTAATTAGAATGGACTGCTTTTTAGTGAGGAAAAAAAAATCACAGAAATTACAAGTAAAAGCCTAAACTATGCTAAATTCTTGGAGGTTTAATTGCATTTTAAATGTAACTTTAAAGGCTGAACTCTATCAGAGAGGGTTTAGATGTGTTGATGACTCCTGAAATTTACTTGGTCCATCTTAGAGCTAATTGACGTGTCCTTCTCAAACCAACCCTTTTCCTTCCAACTCCCATTTCCCCCCTGTAAATATGCCAAGCACTCAGGGCCCCTCAATACTATTGGTAACTTGGGAATAGAACTGTGGTAGTCTAGACCTGCACAGCTGACCTTTCATAGTTGCTGGGCCGGGGCTATATTTATCCAATCTAGCTATCAGAAGTGTAAAATGCTCAGCAAGGCTTAGTGATTTATTGTTCATGAATTCTAATCAACATGGGTGAATGGGATAGAAGTAACATGGCTCAAATTAAAAAGTCATTTCTAGTATTTTCCTTTACTATTAAATAGTAATTATCAATTAAAAACAGTTCACTTGAAAGACTGCCATCCAGTGCCAACAGTGAGACAAAGAGCAGTGGTTCTCTGTTACGTGGCTACATGAGAGAATATGCTGACATGATTAATCTAACAGTAGAATTCATTGAATGGACCCGTGGCAATTGGTGATTTAATATTCACTGTTTGACTACTGTATTTGCTGGTGCATAATACACACTAGCATCCAATTAACAACATTTTCTTGGGAGGTATATAAAATGGCATCTTATCCCAAGTGATTACAAATCACAGTTTCTTGCTGCTTTCACTTCTAGGAGTGCACTTCTGTGTGCCTTTTTCATTTAGAGTTTGATATTAGCTTAAATCAACCTGGTAGCAAATCATTTGAGAATGAGGCCAGTGGAGATTATGAATGTTATAAACGAAGTGGGATAAGATGATGTGAACTTCTGCTGTTAGGTGCTTGACCTTTCACCCATACTGCGGCACCCTGTAGTCTGGGCAATGCTGGAGACTTGCTTCAGTAGATGATGATTCTGTTCTATGCTAGCATATAGCCATGGCAAAAAGTCCTCAGAGATCCATGGCAAGTAGAAATGGAAATTTGGGGGCACCTGGCAGACTCAGTCAGTACAGCATGAGACTCTTGATTTTGGGGTTGTTTGAACCCCACATTGGGTACAGAGATTACTTAAAAATTTTTAAAAACTAAAAAAAAGAAGAAAGAAAAGAAACAAATTTTGCCATATCACAGATTTGGACACAGGCACTGAAAGATTGGAAGGTGGGAAAGTGTGACTGAGAGTGAAGGAGCCTATTCCACCAGCCACCACCCACCAGCCACCACCTCCATTTCAGGCGGCTTTTTGTTCTTCTTTTCCTGACATTTCCCATGCAGAGCTTCTTCTGCAGTTGAAAAAAAAAAAGTCACTCTGAAAAAGTAGCCAACTGCTCGTATAAGTGTGAGAGAAAAAATGATGTTATAATTTTCTAAGAAATTCATGTTAATTATTCTGTAAATGTTAATGATCTTGGATTTATAGAATTATTAAAGATACAGAAGGGTCATTTGAATTATTCAGCTAAGCTTTATTACATTTGTGAGATTTTTAGGATTTTTGAGCATTTTGTGAAGTGTTATTGTAGATCAGTCATAAACCTAAAGGTTGTATTATATTGTATTTAGAAGAAAAAATGGCATATAAGTCATAGAAAATTAATGCATGTCCAATAAATCTTAAATACAACTGAATAACCTTAAAATCTGGCTGGATAAACATTTTTGTAATAATTTTTTAAGCATTCAGTGGGACAGAAGTTTCATATCAGGGACAAAAGCCATCAGTTTCAGAATATCACTACTAAGGGAAAACAACTTCAAATTTGAATGAATGGCTTATTGTCCATTGATATTGCTCATTCCATTTGGGGAAATTCTATGGAAAATGGGCAATAAATGTTAAGAGAATTTGGAGATACTAGTTTTACCAGTGCTCCAAGTTTTTTGTGCATTTATAACTTTTCATCAAGAAGTAATGCTGAATGAGGCAATGAATGGATCTAGTCTTTTTTCATCTGACTCAGATCTTGTGGTTACTCAGTAGTTTTCCTTGGCCTATGGAGGAGAGAATCAACTGAGGTCTTGACTAGACAGGACACTATTTATAGAGAAGCAAACAAAATCTCTCGGGAAATGAAGATGTTTCATCACTGTAGGACTTGCTAATAAGTTGTGCTAAATGCAATTGTATTGTCAATAACTTTAAGAGAGACCCATGCCCTACATCACTCACTGGACACACACTGCATCCAGTCTGTCTTTGAGTGCTCATAGGAGAGTCTGGATGGAATACCTGGTATATAAGTAGTTATCATTGTGCTTTAGAGCAGAACTATACCTACTACAGGGTGATGCACTCCTCCCTCATCACCCCACTCTTCACTGGGGAATCTTCTGGTTTGTAGAGAGAGCATAGAATATTCTCACTTAGCCAACAGAAGAATCTGGACAACTGCCTATATCTTGAAACTTAAGATGATCCCTCAAATTTTCCCCTGGGTGGTTATTAAAACCAAGAGATGGTAAAATATTAGAATTCTGGGCTATTTGCAATTTCTCCAGTGTCTCCATGCAAAACCATAAGACCAATTTCTTAATGATTTTTTTAAATAAGGATACTTTCCTCTGTTGCTCAATGTACTATTTATCTCAAAACAGAAAAAGTTACTGAATTTTATTTTTGTAACACATTCATGGTTTTCATCTGACTGACACAAACTAAACTTATAGCTAATGTTTGCCAAAAAGCTTATAATGTCCATGGCATTTTATACTTTCTATACTGTCAATGATGTCTAATCTAATCTTAAAAATTATCACTTTTACTTATGAGGTTATTGAAGAATTATTGGGGTAAAGATCTCTTCATAACACTTCATATCCAAAAGCTTAATCAATATAATTTCTAGCAATGGGTTATTTGTGTCTCCTCCATCTTTTGTTTTTTATTAAAACTTTACTTTGGGGATACATTTAAAATCACAGCAAAACTGAGAACGTACAGAGATTTCCCATATACTCCCTGTCTCTCCCATTATCAACATCCCTCCACCAGAGGGGTACATCTCTTACAATTGATGAACCTACATTGATACATCATAATCATCAGAAGTCCATAGTTTATATTGTGGTTCACTCTTAGTGGTGTACATTCTATGTGTTTAGAAAAATGTATAATGACATATAGCCACCATTGTACTATCATAATCTGTGCTTATCACTTTCTACTTCTGGCAACCATTTATCTTTTTACTGTCTCTCTAGTTTTGCCTTTTCCAGAATGTCATATTATTGAAATCATACAATATGTAGCCTTCTCAGCTTGGGCTTCTTTTACTTAGTAATAAGCATTTAAGTTCCCCCGTGTCTTTTCATGGCTTGACAGTTCATTTCATTTTAGTGCTGAATAATATTCTACTGTCTGGATGTACCACAGTATATTTATCCATTCACCTACTGAAGGACATCTTGGTTGCATCTAAGTTTTGGTTGTGAATAAAGCTGCTATAAACATTTGTATGCAAGTTTTTGTGTAGACATAAGTTTTCAGCTCCTTTGGGTAAATACCAAGGAATGCAACTGTTGGATCATATGAAGGGAGTATGTATAGTTTTATAAGAAAACTCCCAGAGTGTGTATCAAAGTGGCTGTGCCATCAGCAATAAATGAGAGCTCCTGTTACTCCACATCCTCACCAGCATTTGGTGTTGTCAGTGTTCCAAAATCTGGCCATTCTAATAGGTATAATGTGGTATTTCATTGTTATTTTAATTTGCATTTTGCTGATGATATATGATGAGGAGCATCTTTTCATACACTTCTTTGCCATCTGTATATCTTATTTGGTGAAGTCCTGTTAAGGTCTTTGGCCCATTTTTTTATTGAGTTATTTGTTTCCTTATTGTTGAGTTTTTAAGAGTTCTTTGTATGTTTTGGATGTCAGTCCTTTATTATATGTATCTTTGGAAAATATTTTCTCCCGGGTCTTTGTCTTTCCATTCTCTTGTCTTTCACAGAGTAGAAGGTTTTAAATTTAGTGAAGTTGGCTTATCAATTATTTCTTTCAAGGAACATGTCTTTGGTGTTGTATCTAAAAAGTCATCAATATAACCAAGATCATCTAGGTTTTCTTCTTTGTTATCTTATAGAGGTTTTATAGTTTTACATTCTATACTCAGGTCTACAATACATTCTGAGTTAATTTTCGTGAAGGGTGTAAGGTCTGTGTCTAGATTTTTTTTTTTGCATGTCCAATTGTTCTACCTGCACCAATTTTTCATTATTGGGAGCATATTTTCATCCCTTCCAAATACTGTGCTCACCATCTGGGAGACTGGATGGAGTAGGGAATGTGGGGTGGGGGATGGTTACAGGAAGACAAGCAGAGAATGGCATGATCTCATTCACTGTCCAATTGCTAAAGAGAATCCATCTCTTTGAGGGCTGTGGCTATGGCCACTAGCTTAAAAACATTTCACTTTCAAAGATTTAGAACTATCAGAATATCCACAACAAAATTATTCTCTGAAAGCATCTGTTCTCAATTTCTTATAGGACAATTCACTGTAGAAAAGCTACTTGCACACAGAACAATAAAATGTCTAATGATGTTAATGAGAATGATGATGACTGATGTTTATTGAGAATATACTATATTTTTATAGGATCATCATCTTCCAGAGAGTAATCACTATGCCACGTACTTTATACAGATTAGCTAAGGAAAATGTCATAACCATAGGAGTTAGCTATAATTAAAATTATTATCCTCTAATAAGTGAATCACAAAGAGCTTGTGTATTTGGCTCAATAGCATACATTCAATAAATAGCAGAACAGAGATTCCAAACCTGGTAGTATGATTCAGAATCAACACTAAAATCTGTTCACTGCTTTGCTTTGATCACATAGCTTTAATTTCTCAGTGTGAAACAAAACCACTTATAAAAATAGACAGACCTTGCTTATTTGAACTAGAAGAGGCTCAATAATTATTTGTTCAATTTCCTTACTTTACAGTGGGAAAATTTGAAATCAGAGAAATAAAAGGTTTATTCAGCATCTAATGATGACTTGAGGATTCTGTTGTTTTATTTTTTACCCAGAACTTAACTTATTTACCCAAAAATTATCAAGTATTACTTTTCTTAAGTTTGCTAATTCCAGAAGCAGGTATATTTCTCTCTTAGCTCACTAATTAATTGACCAGATGATTATAACTGAAAATACTTTTCAATCCTTAATTGAAAATACCTTTTCAGTAGCTTCTGTGTTTGGATAAAAAGAAGTGTGAAAAACAATTACCTGTAAATATGGAATAACTTTACAGAGGGACTGTCCAAAGAACCAGGTCTCAGTGATGTCTACCACCAATGTGGCTGGAAGGCAGGTAATGGTCACGAGCACATCAGCCAGAGAAAGGTTGACTATGAAGTAGTTGGTTACCGTCCTCATGTGGTGGTTCTTCCACACTGCCACACAAACTAATTTGGGGGAAAAAAAAGAATAGTTACTATTAAGGACTAAATATTTTTGTCCTCACAAAATTCATATGTTGAAATCCTAACACCCAGTGTGATGGTATTAAGAGGTGGGTCTTTAGGAGGTGAATAGATCATGGTGTTAGAGCCCACAAGAATGGGATTAGTGCCATTATAAAAGGGACCTCAGAGAAATCCTTTGACTCTCCCACCATCTGAGGACAAAGTGAAAAAAAAACTGTTGGCTATAAACGAGGAAACTGGCCCTCACCAGACATTGAAACTGCTACAGCCTTGATCTCGGACTTCTCAGATTCTAGAACTGTGAGAAGTACATTTATGTGGTTTATAAGCCACTAGTTTATGGTATTCTGGTTATAGCAGCCCAAATAGACTAAAAGTAACTATACAAAGAAAATAGGTACTAATTAGGAAACACTGCCAAGCTAATTAATGCTCCTGTAAAGACCACAAATAAATATTGAAAAAGGAAGATGATTTAAGGCTGTACTGTTTTCATTGAATCAGTCAGTTTGTGTGAATGCTGAATCCATGCTTACCATCAGTTCGTTTACCTTACAAGACATTTCTCAATGGATCATAAGACTGCATTAATTTCTACTTGATTTTGAATTGTGATTCCCAGAAGCTGAGGAACAATCTTTGATTCTTCTTTCTATTCCCTCAGTGCTCAGCATGTAGCAGAGAGTCAAGAAATATTTACCGAAGTGAGATGAATTAGGAGCTAGCTATTTTCAATGAACTGTAGTGTCTGCCTCAACCATGATGTTTAACCTATCTACTGCCAAACTCTGCATTTGGAACTTCTAATTGATGAAGAGGTTTAAAAGACAAAAGCCAACAATTTTTCAGCCCCTATTATTGGCAAACACTGAGCTATATGGTTCATATACTTAGGTCGTTTAATCTTTTTTTTTTTTTTTAAAGATTTTATTTATTTATTCATGAGAGACAGAGGGAGAGAGAGAGAGAAGCAGAGGGAGAAGCAGGCTCCCAAGGAGCAGGGAGCCCGATGCGGGGCTCGATCCCAGGACCCTGGGACCATGACCTGAGCTGAAGGCAGACGCTTAACTATCTGAGCCACCCAGGCGCCCCGGTCGTTTAATCTTGACAATCCCAAGGGAAGACATTGTTACCATCATTTTATATATGCAGTAATTGAGACACAGGGAATTCATGGAGCTTGCCTAGGGACAAATGGCTCATAAAGCACAGAACTACAGCTACAACTGGGGATTCAACACCAAGTGAGGTGTTGCTTTTTTGTTGGGGGGTTGGTGAACTAGTTATAACAAAACACATATATACTCTAGAGACTCAGTCCTCTTTCCTCTCTATTACTCTGGATGGCCTCTAAACATCACCTCAAATCAAACACATTTTTCAATACCTCCTGGGTTGAGCCATCCTCATTGTCTTTCAGTTTATCTTCATTTTTAAAAGGTGTTCTATCTTATTCAGTTGCTCTTTATGGAAAGAACATCTAGTTCCTCAATTCTCTGTTTTTCTCTGTGTGGTGTATTCAAAGGTTACATGATCACTGGCTCAAGAATTATATAGGTGTAAGCACTGTTACCCACATCTATTGATGGATTGCTTCACTGACAGTAACTGCAAATTTGCCTTGGGTATCATCAAACTGTCAGAGCTGTCACCTACGCACCCAAATAATGCAGTGATTCATAACCTTATAGAGTGGAGAAATAAAAGCACATTTTGTTAAATTTAAGTCACTAAGTAAAGATTTCTTTTTGACAATTATGTACCGCTTATTAAGAGTTTCATATGCTGAAGAAACTGAAATTATCTTCCAGTCACCAGCATATGCTAACTTAATAAAATCCCTGAATTCCTGAGGATTTAATTTTGAAAACTTCACATCTTTCTCTAATTCCAGAACATTAGTACCCAAAAACTCAGATTAACTTTATTAGGGTAAACTGTAGTCTTTACTATTTGAAAGTGATAATGCTGAATGATTTACTTCCCAGAAACACTTGAAGACACACACACACACACACACACATACACACACACACATAGGCACACTCTCAGTTGACTAGCACATTATCATAGTTTGTTATTAGAAAATTGATATAAGTCTCACCCCACTGATATTTAGTCAACAAATGGTCCAAATGGTACAATTTTGGATCTAGGAAAGAAAATAAGACTTAAAAAAATATAAGTTCTAGATTGACTCCTAATTCTCCATATTTTCGAAGTGAGGCAATGATGGAAAGACAGTGTTGATGCATTATGACTAGCCAATATGAGAAAAGTATATTTTCAGGAAATATTTCTATGCTATTTACTATGTGTCATGCCCCGTTTTAAGCAATGTAAATTATTAACTAGTTTCAGTCTCATAACACTATAAGTGATTACCATTACTATCCCTGCTTAACAGTTGTGAAACTGAGGCTAGAGCGGTTAAGGAAACTACCTAAGGACAAAAAGTTTGTAAGTGCTAGAGTTTATTTTATTTATTTATTTATTTATTTATTTATTTATTTATTTATTTTTAATTTTTTATTGTTATTTTAATCACCATACATTACATCATTACTTTTTGATGTAGTGTTCCATGATTCATTGATTGTGCATAACACCCAGTGCTCCACGCAGAACGTGCCCTCTTTAATACCCATCACCAGGCTAACCCATCCCCCCACCCCCCTCCCCTCTAGAAACCTCAGTTTGTTTTTCAGAGTCCATCGTCTCTCATGGTTCGTCTCCCCCTCCGACTTACTCCCCTTCATTCTTCCCCTCCTGCTATCTTCTTCTTTTTTTTTTTAACATATATTGCATTATTTGTTTCAGAAGTACAGATCTGTGATTCAACAGTCTTGCACAATTCACTGCGCTCACCATAGCACATACCCTCCCCAATGTCTGTCACCCAGCCACCCCATCCCTCCCACCCCACACCATTCCAGCAACCCTCAGTTTGTTTCCTGAGGTTAAAAATTCCTCATATCAGCGAGGTCATATGATACATGTCTTTCTCTGATTGACTTATTTCACTCAGCATAACACCCTCCAGTTCCATCCATGTCGTTGTAAAAGGCAAGATCTCATTCCTTTTGATGGCTGCATAATATTCCATTGTGTATATATACCACCTCTTCTTTATCCATTCATCTGTCGATGGACATCTTGGCTCTTTCCACAGTTTGGCTGTTGTGAACATTGCTGCTATAAACATCGGGGTGCATGTACCCCTTCGGGTCCCTACATTTGTATCTTTGGGGTAAATACCCAGTAGTGCAATTGCTGGATCATAGGGTAGCTCTATTTTCAACTGTTTCAGGAACCTCCATACTGTTTTCCAGAGTGGTTGCACCAGCTTGCATTCCCACCAACAGTGTAGGAGGGTTCCCCTTTCTCCGCATCCCCGCCAACATCTGTTGTTTCCTGACTTGTTAATTCTAGCCATTCTGACTGGTGTGAGGTGGTATCTCATCGAGGTTTTGATTTGGATTTCCCTGATGCCGAGCGATGTTGAGCACTTTTTCATGTGCCTGTTGGCCATTTGGATGTCTTCTTTGGAAAAATGTCTGTTCATGTCTTCTGCCCATTTCTTGATTGGATTATTTGTTCTTTGGGTGCTGAGTTTGATAAGTTCTTTATAGATTTTGGATACTAGCCCTTTATCTGATATGTCATTTGCAAATATTTTCTCCCATTCTGTCGGTTGTCTTTTGGTTTTGTGGACTGTTTCTTTTGCTGTGCAAAAGCTTTTTATCTTGATGAAATCCCAATAGTTCATTTTTGCACTTGCTTCCCTTGCCTTTGGCGATGTTTCTAGGAAGAAGTTGCTGCGGCTGAGGTCGAAGAGGTTGCTACCTGTGTTCTCCTTTAGGATTTCGATGGACTCCTGTCTCACGTTTAGGTCTTTCAACCCTTTGGAGTCTATTTTTGTGTGTGGTGTAAGGAAATGGTCCAGTTTCATTCTTCTGCATGTGGCTGTCCAATTTTCCCAACACCATTTGTTGAAGAGACTGTCTTTATTCCATTGGACATTCTTTCCTGCTTTGTCAAAGATTAGTTGACCATAGAGATGAGGGTCCATTTCGGGGCTCTCTATTCTGTTCCATTGATCTATGTGTCTGTTTTTGTGCCAGTACCATACTGTCTTGATGATGACAGCTTTGTAATAGAGCTGGAAGTCCGGAATTGTGATGCAGCCAGCTTTGCTTTTCTTTTTCAACATTCTTCTGCTATTCGGGGTCTCTTCTGGTTCCATACAAATTTTAGGATTATTTGTTCCATTTCTTTGAAAAAAGTGGAGGCAATGGTATTTTGATGGGGATTGCATTGAATGTGTAGACTGCTCTAGGTAGCATTGACATCTTCACAATGTTGGTTCTTCCAATCCATGAGCATGGAATGTTTTTCCATTTCTTTGTGTCTTCTTCAATTCTTTCATGAGTATTTTATAGTTTTCTGAGTACAGATCCTTTGCTTCTTTGGTTAAGTTTATTCCCAGGTATCTTATGGTTTTGGGTGCAATTGTAAATGGGATCGACTCCTTGATTTGTCTCTCTTCTGTCTTGTTGTTGGTGTATAGGAATGCCACTGATTTCTGTGCATTGATTTTATATCCTGCTACTTTA
This sequence comes from Eumetopias jubatus, assembly GCF_037043125.1. Lineage (NCBI taxonomy): Eukaryota > Metazoa > Chordata > Mammalia > Carnivora > Otariidae > Eumetopias > Eumetopias jubatus. Next base: position 96,339,331 of record NW_028274812.1, read on the forward strand.
CTGAATTCCTGTATGAGTTCTAGCAGTTTTGGGGTGGAGTCTTTTCGGTTTTCCACATACAGTATCATATCATCTGCAAAGAGTGAGAGTTTGACTTCTTCTTTGCCGATTTGGATGCCTTTGATTTCTTTTTGTTGTCTGATTGCTGTGGCTAGGACTACTTTCTTTCTAATTATTTATTTATTTATTTGAGAGAGAGAATGAGATAGAGAGAGCATGAGAGGAGGGAGGGTCAGAGGGTGAAGCACACTCCCTGCTGAGCAGGGAGCCCGATGTGGGACTCAATCCCAGGACTCCAGGATCATGACCTGAGCCGAAGGCAGCCGCTTAACCGAGCCACTCAGGCGTCCTGTGCCTAGGACTTCTAATACTATGTTGAATAGCAGTGGTGATAGTGGACATCCCTGCCGCGTTCCTGACCTTAGGGGAAAAGCTCTCAGCTTTTCCCCATTGAGAATGATATTCGCTGTAGGTTTTTCATAGATGGCTTTTATGATATTGAAGTATGTACCCTCTATCCCTATACTCTGAAGAGTTTTGATCAAGAAAGGATGCTGTACTTTGTAAAATGCTTTTTCTGCATCTATTGAGAGAATAATATGACTCTTGTTCTTTCTTTTGTTAATGTATTGTATCACGTTGATTGATTTGCAGATGGTGAACCAACATTGCAGCCCAGGGATAAATCCCACTTGGTCGTGGTGAATAATCCTTTTTATGTACTGTTGGATCCTATTGGCTAGTATTTTGGTGAGAATTTTTGCATCCATGTTCATCAAGGATATTGGTCTGTAATTCTCCTTTTTGATGGGGTCTTTGTTTGGTTTTGGGATCAAGGTAATGGTAGCCTCATAAAATGAGTTTGGAAGTTTTCCTTCCATTTCTATTTTTTGGAACAGTTTCAGGAGAATAGGTATTAATTCTTCTTTAAATGTCTGATAGAATTCCCCTGGGAAGCCATCTGGCCCTGGGCTTTTGTTTGTTGGGAGATTTTTGATGACTACTTCAATTTCCTTAGTGGTTATAGGTCTGTTGAGGTTTCTATTTCTTCCTGGTTCAGTTTTGGTAGTTGATACATCTCTAGGAATGCACCCATTTCTTCCAGGTTATCTAATTTGCTGGCATAGAGTTGCTCATAATATGTTCTTATAATTGTTTGTATTTCTTTGGTGTTGGTTGTGATCTCTCCTCTTTCATTCAGGATTTTGCTGATTTGGGTCATTTCTCTTTTCTTTTTGATAAGTCTGGCCAGGGGTTTATCAATCTTGTTAATTCTTTCAAAGAACCAGCTCCTAGTTTCATTGATCTGTTCAACTGTTCTTTTGGTTTCTATTTCATTGATTTCTGCTCTGATCTTTATTATTTCTCTTCTCCTGCTGGGTTTAGGCTTTATTTGCTGTTCTTTCTCTAGCTCCTTTAGGTGTAGGGTTAGGTTGTGTATTTGAGACCTTTCTTGTTTCTTGAGAAAGGCTTGTATTGCTATATACTCTCCTCTTAGGACTGCCTTTGTTGTATCCCAAAGATTTTGAACAGTTGTGTTTTCATTTTCATTGGTTTCCATGAATTTTTTTAATTCTTCTTTAATTTCCCGGTTGACCCATTCATTCTTTAGTAGGATGCTCTTTAGCCTCCATGTATTTGAGTTCTTTCCAACTTTCCTCTTGTGATTGAGTTCTAGTTTCAAAGCTTTGTGGTCTGAAAATATGCAGGGAATAATCCCAATCTTTTGGTACCGGTTGAGACCTGATTTGTGACCTAGGATGTGATCAATTCTGGAGAATGTTCCATGGGCACTAGAGAAGAATGTGTATTCCGTTGCTTTGGGATGGAATGTTCTGAATATGTCTGTGAATTCCATTTGGTCCAGTGTTTCATTTAAAGTATTTATTTTCTTGTTGATCTTTTGCTTAGATGATCTGTCCATTTCAGTCAGGGGGGTGTTAAAGTCCCCCACTATTATTGTATTGTTGTCAATGTGTTTCTTCGCTTTTGTTATTAATTGCCTTATATAATTGGTTGCTCTCAGGTTAGGGGCATAGATATTTACAATTGTTAGATCTTCTTGTTGGATAGACCCTTTAAGATATAGTGTCCTTCTTCATCTCTTATTACAGTCTTTATTTTAAAATCTAATTTGTCTGATATAAGAATTGCCAACCCAGCTTTCTTTTGGTGTCCATTAGCATGGTAAATGGTTTTCCACCCCCTCACTTTCAATCTGGGGGTGTCTTTGGGTCTAAAATGAGTCTCTTGTAGATAGCATATTGATGGGTCTTGTTTTTTTTAATCCAACCTGATAGCCTGTGTCTTTTGATTGGGGCATTTAGCCCATTTACATTCAGGGTAACTATTGAAAGATATGAATTTAGTGCCATTGTATTGCCTCTATGGTGACTGTTACTGTATATTGTCTGGGTTCCTTTCTGGTCTATGCTGCTTTTAGGCTCTCTCTTTGCTTAGAGGACCCCCTTCAAGATTTCTTGTAGGGCTGGTTTTGTGTTTGCAAATTCCCTTAGTTTTTGTTTGTCCTGGAAGCTTTTTACCTCTCCTTCTATTTTCAATGACAGTCTAGCTGGATATAGTATTCTTGGCTGCATATTTTTCTCGTTTAGTGCTCTGAAGATATCATGCCAGTCCTTTCTGGCCTGCCAGGTCTCTGTGGATAGGTCTGTTGCCAATCTAATGTTTCTACCATTGTAGGTTACAGATCTCTTCTCCCGAGCTGCTTTCAGGATTTTCTCTTTGTCTCTGAGACTCGCAAGTTTTACTATTAGATGTCAGGGTGTTGACCTATTTTTATTGATTTTGAGAGGGGTTCTCTGTGCCTCCTGGATTTTGATGCCTGTTTCCTTCCCCACATTAGGGAAGTTCTCTGCTATTATTTGCTCCAATATACCTTCTGCCCCTCTCTCTCTTTCTTCTTCTTCTGGGATCCCAATTATTCTAATGTTGTTTCATCTTATCATATCGCTTATCTCTCGATTTCTGCCCTCGTGATCCTGTAGTTGTTTATCTCTCTTTTCTCAGCCTCTTTATTTTCCATCATTTGGTCTTCTATATCACTGATTCTCTCTTCTGCCTCATTTATCCTAGCAGTTAGTGCCCCCACTTTTGATTGCACCTCATTAATAGCCTTTTTGATTTCGACTTGGTTAGATTTTAGTTCTTTTATTTCTCCTGAAAGGGTTTCTCTAATAACTTCCACACTTTTTTTCAAGCCCAGCTAGTATCTTTAAAGTCAGGATTCTGAACTCTAGGTCCGACATCGTACCAATGTCTGTATTGAGTAGGTCCCTGGCAGACGGTACTACCTCTTGTTCTTTTTGCTGAGGTGATTTTTTTTCATCTTGTCATTTTGTCCAGAGGAGAATAGATGAATGAGAGAACAAAATGCTAACAGGTTAACAACGTTCCCAGCAAATATACTCTATACAAATCAGAAAAGACCTGAAACCAGGCTAAAAGAAAGGTAAAGAAAGAAAGAAAAAAGAAAGAGAAAAAAAAAGAAAAGAAAAAGAAAAAGATAAAAACAAACAAAAACAGAACAAAACAAAACAAAAAACAATATGATCAAATATGATCAGGCTAGTGCATAGATCAGTGCCACACACTAGATATTGGGTGTTTTTTGGTCTGTTAGAAGAAAGTGCCTCCTAAAATTTTAAAGGAAGAAAGACTTATATATGTACAAAAATAAGCGTTGATACAATGAAGGGATGGAAGATGACTGTAAAGATGAAAATTATAAAACGTTTTATAAACGGAATTGATAAGATAAGAAGTTGTTTGAAAGAAGAAAGAAAATTAAAAAAAAAAAGTAAAGAAAAAATGGAAGAGACTGTGATCAGGCAGGAGACTAGAACAAAGCCATACACTAGTGATTTAGGGTATAGTTTGATCTGTTAGAAGAAACTGTATCTCAAAATTTTAAAGAGAGAAGAACTTATATATATATGCCAAAAATAAGGGTAACTACTATGAAGGGATAAAATATGACTCTAAAAATGAAAAATAAAAAAATGTTTTTTTAAAAAAGGGATTGATAAGATGTTGGTTGAAAAAGGGAAAAAGAAAAATTCAAAAAAAAATAGCTAAAAAATTAACTTTGAAAAACTAATGAATCATGGTAAAAAAGCCATGAATTCTATGTGCAGTATTCCCCTAGCGCTGGAGTTCTCCCGTTCTCCTTGATCGGTAAACTTGGTCTTGGCTTGCTGGCTGTTCGTGCTGATCTTCTGGGGAGGGGCCTGTTGCCTTGGTTCCCAAATGTCTTTGCCGGAGGCAGAATTGCCCCGCCCTTGTCTGTCTGGGCTAAGCAAGTTGCTCAGGTTTGCTCTCAGGAGCTTTTGTTCCCTGCAAGCTCTCGGTACAGCTTTGGAGGACTAGGGTGAAAATAATGGCCTCCCACTCTGTGCCCGGAGGAGCTGAGAACTCGGGGCCCCGCTCCTCAGTGCACCCCCAGAGAAAAGCAGTCAATCACTCCCATCTCCCTGGTCTCCGGCCGCACTCCGTGCTCACCCGGCTTGTGACCGAGCGTTTCTATCTCTGGCACCCGACCCCGTTTGGAGTCTCAAGCCCAGCAGATCCCTGCGGTGCACTCCCACTCTGCTCCTCCTGGGGGAGCAAGGGGAGTCTCCCCGGCTCTGCTGCTTGTTGGGTCCTTGCTGGAGGCGCAGTGGCCCAATTGGGTCACAGATCACAGTTTATGGCCACCCCGAGCTGAGAGCCCGCGCCCTCGGCTCTGTCTCTGCAGCCGGCTTCCCCGCTCCAATACCTGGGAGCTCTGCTGCACTCAGGCACCCCCGGTCTTTCTGTGACCCCGAGGGTCCTGAGTCCACACTGTCCCGTGAGGTTTCCACCTCCCGCTTAGCCACCAGAGTGACATCCCTCAGGGGAACCGACTTCTTTTTTTTTTTTAATTTTTTATTGTTATGTTAATCACCATATATTACATCATTAGTTTTTGGTGGGGAACCGACTTCTAAAAGTTCCAATTTTGTGCTCCGTGGCTCTAGCACTTGCCAGAAGTGGCCGACGGAAGCCCCCTCCCCTGCTGTCTATCCTCCTGAATATCGCCTCGGATTCACTTCTCCGCACGTCCTACCTTCCAGTAAGTGGTTACTTCTCTGTTCAGAGAGTTGTTGCTACTCTCTTCTTCGATCTCCTGTTGAGTTCGTAGGTGTTCAGAATGGTTTGATCCCTATTCAGCTCAATTCCTGAGACCAGAGGAAATCCAGGTCTCCTACTCCTCCGCCATCTTGCTCCGCCCCCCTGTAAGTGCTAGAGTTTAGATTTAAATCTTATCCACCCTGCTATGCTATCTTAATATATTTTTTTTTAGTATAGTTGAAATAAAATGTTACATTAGTTTCAGGTATACCACTTAGTGATTTGTCATGTGTATACATTATGTTATGCTCACCACAAATGTGGCTATGCCATCTGTCTTGTTACATTACTTTTACAATATCATTGACTGCATTCCTTAGGCTCTGCCCTTTATTCCCATGATTTACTCATTCCATAACTGGAGGCCTGTTACATCTGATAAGGGGTTAATATCCAAAATATATAAAGAACTTATACAACTCAACACCAAAACAACAAACAATCTGATTTAAAAATGGGCAGAGGAGCTGAATAGTCATTTTTCCAAAGAAGACAAAAAGATGGCCAACAGCCACATGAAAAGATGCTCAACATCACTAATTGTCAGGGAAATACAAATCAAAACCACAGTGAGATATCATCTCATACCTGTTAGAACGGCTAAAATAGAGAAATACAAAAGAGAGAGATTGGAAGATGGCAGTGGAGGAGGAGGACCCTAGGCTCACCTCGTCCCACAAATACAACTAGATAACTTTCAAATCATCCTAAATACCCCATAAATCAACATGAAGACTGGAGAACAAACTCCACAATTAAAGGTAGAGAAGAGGCCACATCAAAGAGGGTAGGAAATGCAGAGATGAAGTTTGTGAGAGAAACAGATCATGGTCAATGTGGTGGGAAGGGAGCCACAGTTGCAAAGAAGGGCTAGAGACAGACTAGTACACAGGGGAGTGCATGGGGAAAACAAATCCCCATAGCAATTAGGGTGGAAAGCAAGAGGGGCTGAATTTTTTGAGTTCTTGCAAACAGCAGGGCTTAAAGCCTGGAGTTTTAGAGGTCAGGGGGCTTGGCTGGGATAAAGCCTGGAAGACATTGAGGCTGCTCTTAGAGAAAAGGAAAGGCAAATAGCCTGAAGACATACAGCATGGAACCAGCTATCTGAAGTGCACCTGGGGCACATAGTGGGGAGGTTATTCATTCATCTCAGAGCATGTTCTAAAGAGGCAGCATTCATGGAGAGACACTTCCAGGAACAAAGGAACTGAATAATGCCATTTCCCTCCCCCATCCCTTAGCATAAATACAGGGCTACCTGTGGGAAGCAGCACAGTGTCCACACTGCTATCTAACTTGCTTACACCAAGACCCACATCACACTCCAGTGGAACTGCCCTTCTTAGTCATGCTCATCTCAGTCCCAGCATGGTGCCCACCTCCCCACCACCCCGAGAAACTGGCCCAAACACTTGCTCACACTGTGTTTCCCAATGCCAGAGTTTTGCAGAGCCTCAGTTCTGGAGGCCACTGTGACAGAACTTACTTCATAAACAGACCAGAGTACACCTAGTTAAAATATGCTACATTTTGGCCAGGGACCAAACACTGCCCACAATGGGCAATGAGAGCTTCTTGCAGATGACTGGTCTGAGGGACAAAGCAGCCAGGACAAAGCAGCAGAGCACACACAGCACACATGGAAACACTCCTGGAAGCACCAGACCCTGGAGAACATGGGACAATATAAGCAAGGCACTACATGACCTCTTTTTCATAAGGCCATTACCTTCAAGAATAGGAGATGTAGCTGACTTTCTTAACACACAGAAAAAGGCACAGAGACCTAGACAAAATGAGGAAGGAAGACAGAGATTCCTTCTAATTTATCCCAAATGAAAGAACAGGACAAGGTCATAGCTGGAGATCTAAGCAAAACAGATATAAGTAACATGTCTGATACAGAATTTAATGTAATGATCACAAGGATACTCAATGGACTTGAGAAGAGTAGAAGAGATGAAAGAGAGCTTTAACACAAAGATAAGAAATAACATAGCAGAGAGAAAGGGCTCAAACAAAATGATAAACATGCTTGACAGAATGAACACTAGGCTGAAAGAGGTAGAAGAATGAATCAATGACCTAGAAGACAGAGTAATGGAAAGTAATCAAGCTGAACAAAAGAGAGAGAAAAAAATACTTATGCAAAATGATACTAGACTTAGGGAACCCAGTGACTCCATCAAATGTAATAACATTCAGATTACAGGAGTCCCAGAAGAAGAAGAGAGAAAAGAGGGCAGAAAATTTATTTGAATAAATAATAGTTGAAAACTTCCCTAATCTGGGGAAGGAACAGATATCCAGATCCAGGAGGCACAGAGAACTCCCATCAAAATCAACAAAAGCAGATCCACACCAAGACATGTTGTAACTAAATTGGCAAAATATAGTGATAAAGAAAAAAATTTAAGAGCAGGAAGACAAGGGGCACCTGGGTGGCTCAGTCATTAAGCATCTGCCTTCGGCTCAGGTCATGATCCCTGGGTCCTGGGATCGAGCCCTGCATCAGGCTTCCAGCTCTGCAGGAGGCCTTCTTCTACCCTTCCCACTCTCCCTGCTTGTGTTCCCTCTCTCACTGTGTCTCTCTCTGTCAAATAAATAAATAAAATCTTTAAAAAAAATAAGTAAAAGCAGGAAGACAAAAGAAGACAGTAACTTATAGTAAAAAACCCATAAGCTAAAAGAGGATTTTTCAGCAGAAACTTTCAAAGCCAGAGGGGAGTGGCATGATATATTCACAGTACTGAATGGGAAAAATCTGCAGCCAAGAATAGTCTATCCACCAAGGTGATCATCCAGAATAGGAGAGATAAAGAGTTTCCCAGACAAATGAAAACTAAAGGAGTTCATGATCACTAAACCAGCCCTGTAAGAAATACTAAAGGGTACACTTTGAGGGTAAAGAAGAGACCAAGAGTGATAGTACAAAGGTAGGAAATACAAACACAAAAACAATAAAAATGAATATTTCTGTAAAAAATCTGCCAAAGAATTCACAAAATCAGAAGAATGTAAAACATAATAATATATACCTAAAATGTGGAAAGGACAGGAGTAAAAATGCGTTCAAAATTAAAAGACCATGAAATTAATATAGATTGCTATATGCAGAAGAGGTTATATACAAACATAATGGTAACCATATATCAAAAACCACTAATAAATATACAAGAATAGAGAGAAAGAAATCCAAATGTATCACTGAAGAAAATCAACAAACCATGAAAGAGAGAAAGATAAAAAAAATTCAGAGAAAATCTTCAGAAACAACCACAAAATAAGTAATAAAATGACAATAAATACATATCTATCAATAATTACTTTGACTGTAAATGGACTAAAAGCTTCAATCAAAAGGCATGAGGTGACAAAATGGATATGCCATCTATATGCTGCCTACAAGAGACTCATTTTAGACCTAAAGACCTGAAGATTGAAAATGAGAGGGTGGATGGGGGTGCCTGGGTGGCTCAGATGGTTAAGTGTCTGCCTTTTGCTCAGGTCATGATCCCAGGGTCCTGGGATTGGGCCCCATGCTGGGCTTCCTGCTTCTCCCTCTCCTCCCCACTTGTGTTATCTCTCACTACCTCTGTCTCTCTCAAATAAATAAATAAAATCTTAAAAAAAAGAAAGTGAGAGGATGGAAAAACATCTATCATGCAAATGGCTGTCAAAACAAAGTCAGAGTAGCAATACTTATATCAGACAAAATGGACTTTAAAACAAATATTGTAATAAGAGACAAAGGGCACTATATAATAATAAAGGGGACAATACAATAAGAAGATATAAAAATTGTGAATATTTATGTACCCAACATAAGAGCACCCAAATACATTAAACAGTTAATAACAAACACAAAGGAGCTAACTGGTAATAATACAATAATAGTAGGGGACTTCAACACCCCACTTACATCAATGGACAGGTCATCTAAACAGAACATCAACAAGAAAACAATGGCTTTGAATGACTAGAATAAATGGGTATACCAGATATATTCAGAACATTCCATCCTAAAACAGAATTCACATTCTTTTCAAGTGCACATGTAACATTCTCCAGAATAGATCACATATTAGTTCACAAAACAAGCCTCAACAAATTCAAAAAACTGAAGTAATACCATTCATCTTTTCTGACCACAATGCTATGAAACTAGATATCAATCACAAGAAAAAAATCTGAAAAGACCACAAATAGTTGGAGGTTAAATAACATGCTCCTAAACAATGAATGAGTCAACCAGGAAATAAAAGAGATAAAAAGTACATGGAAACAAATGAAAATGAAAACACAATGGTCCAAAACATTTCTGATGCAGCAAAATTGGTTCTAAAAGGAAAGTTTATAGCAATACATGCCTACCTCAAGAAGCAAGAAAAATCTCAACAACATAACCTGACATCTAAAGAAGCTATAAAAAGAATAACAAAAATTCTAAAACCTTCAGAAGGAAAAAAATAATAAAGATTAGAGCAGAAATAAATGATATAGAAACTAAAAAAAAATTGAACAGATTAATGAAATCAGGAGCTGGGTCTTTGAAAAAGTCAATAAAATTGATAAACCTCTAGCCAGATCTATCAAGAAAAAAAAGAGAAAGGGCCCGAATTAATAAAATCGCAAATGAGAAAAGAGAAAAACAATACAACAGTAATACAATTATAAGAGAATATTATGAAAAACTATATATCAACAAAATTGGACAAGGAAAAGAAATGAATAAATTCCTAGAAACATATAAACTACCAAAACTGAAACAGGATGACATAGAAAATTTGAACAGACCAATTACCAGCAAGGAAATTGAATCAGTAATCAAAAAATTTCCAACAAACAAAAGTACAGGACCAGATGGTTTTACAGGCAAATTCTGTCAAACATTTAAAGAAGAATTAATACCTATTATTCTCAAACTATTCCAAAAAATAGAAAAGAAAGGAAAACTTCCAAATTCATTCTTTGAAGTCAGCATTTTCCTGACACCAAAACTGGATAAAGACATCACTAAAAAAGAGAACTACCAGCCAATATTCCTGATGAACACAGATGCAAAAACCCTTAATAAAACACTAGCAAATTGAATCAACAATACATTAAAAAAATCATTCACCACAATCAACTGGGATTTGTTCCTAGGCTGCAAGGATGGTTGAATATTCGCAAATCAATCAACATCATATACCACATCAGTAAGAGAAAGGATAAGAACCATATGATCATTTCAGTAGATTTGGAAAAACCTTTTGACAAAGTACAACATCCATCCATGATAAAAACCCTCAACAAAGTAGGTTTAGAACGAACGTACCTCAACATAATAAAGGCCATATATGAAAAACCCACAGTTAACATCAACCTCAATGGGACAAACCTGAGAGCATTTCCTGTACAGTCACAAGAAGACAAGGATGTTCACTGGTATCAATCTTATTCAGCATAGTACTGAAAGTCCTAGCCTCAGCAATCACACAAGAAAAATAAATAAAAGGTATCCAGATCAGCAAGGAAGAAGTAAAACTTTCACTACTTACAGATGATATGATACTATATATAGAAAACCCAAAGACACCACCAAAAAACTGCAAGAATTAATAAATGAACTCAGTAAAGTTGCAGGACACAAAATCAAGGTACACCAATAATGAAGCAGCAGAAAGAAAATTAAGAACACTATTTCATTTAAAATTACATACAAAATAAAAGATACTGAGGAATAAACCTAACCAGAGTACAGTATAAGATCTGTACTCTGAAAACTATAAAACACTGATGAAAGAAATGGAAGGTAACACAAAAAATGGAAAGACATTCCGTGGACTGGAAGAGCAAATATTGTTAAAATGTCTACCCAAAGCAATCTACACATTTAAAACAATCCCTATCAAAATTCCAACAGTGTTTTTCACAGAAGTAGAACAAACAATTCTAAAATTTGTGTGGAACCAGAAAAGACCCTGAATAGCCAAAGCAACCTTGAAAAAGAAAAGCAAAGCTGGAGGCATCAAAATTCCAGTCTTCAAAATATATTACAAAGCTGTATTAATCAAAACAGTACGGTACTGATGCAAAAATAGACACATAGATCAATAGAACAGAATAGAAAACCCAGAAATGAATCCACAACTATATGATCAATTAATCTTTGACAAAGCAGAAAAGAATATCTAATGGGCTTTTGCCCATTTGAAAACAGCCTCTTAAGAAATAGTGTTGGGAAAACTGGATAGCTATATGCAAAAGAAAGAAACTGGACCATTTTCTTCCACCATATACAAAAATAAATTCAAAATGGATTTAAGATCCAAATGTGAGACCTGAAACCATAAAAGTCCTTGAAGAGAACATAGGCAGTAACTTCTTTGACACTGACTGTAGCAACTTTTTTTTAGATAGGTCTCCTGAGGCAAGGGAAACAAAAGCAAAAATAAACGATTGTGACTATATCAAAATCAAAACCTTCTGCAAAGTGAAGGAAACAATCAACAGAACTAAAAGACAACTTACAGAATAGGAGAAGATATATGCAGATGAATATCTAACAAACGGTTTGTATCCAAAATTTATAAAGAACTTATAAAACTCAATACCCAAAAACCAGATAATCCAATTAATAAATGGGCAGAAGATATGAACAGATATTTCTCCAAAGAAGACATACAGATGGCCAACAGACACATGAAAAGATGTTCATCATCATTTACCTTCAGGGAAATGCAAATCAAAACTACAATGAGATATCACCTCACACCTGTCAGAATGGTTAAAATCAACAACACAAGAAACAACAGGTATTGGTGAGAATGTGGAGAAAAGGATCATTTGGGCATTCCCACTGTTGGTGCAAATGCAAACTGGTGCAGCCATTGTGGAAAATCACATGGAGTTTCCTCAAAAAGTTTTTTTTTTAATATTTTATTTATTTGACAGAGAGAGAGCAAGAGAGCACTCACAAGCAGGGGGAGTGGCAGGCAGAGGAAGAAGCAGAATCCCTGTGAAGCAGGGAGCCTGAGGTGGGGCTAGATCCCATGACCCTGAAATCATAACCTAAGCCAAAGGCAGACACTTAACTGACTGAGCCACCCTGGTGCCCCATCAAAAAGTTAAAAATAAAAGTACCCTATTATCCAGCAATCACACTACTGGGTATTTACCCAAAGAATACAAAAACACTAATTCAAAGGGATATATGCACTCTATGTTGATAGCAGCCTTATTTACAATACCTAAACTACAGAAGCAGCCCAAGTGTCCACTGATTGATGAATGAATAAAGAAGATGTGATATACATATAAAATGGAATATTATTCAGCATAAAAAGAATGAAATCTTGCCATCTGCAATGACGTGGATGGAACTAGAGTATATAATGCTAAGTGAAATAAGCCAGTCAGAGAAAGACTCAAAACAAATGAGCAAAGGGGGAAAAAAGACAGAGACAAATCAAGAAACAGACTCTTAATTATAGAGAACAGAGGAGAGCCGGGGCGGGGGGGGGGGGGGGGCATGGGTGAAATAGGTGATGGGGATTAAGGAGTGCACTTGTGATGTATGGAACATACATCGCACCAGGTGATGTATGGAAGTATTAAATCAGTATATTGCACACTTGAAACTAAAATAACACTATATGTTAACTGACTGGAATTAAAGTAAAAACTTAAAAAGTAAAAAACAAGAACAAAACAAACAAGAAACAAGTATTGGCGAGGATGCAGAGAAAAAGGAACTCTCATGCACTGTTGGTAAAATGTAATTTGGTACAGCCACAATTTTAAAAAGTATGGAGGTTCCTCAAAAAACTAAAAATAGAAATACCATATGATCCAATAAAATTCCACTATTGGGTATTTACCCACATGAAGTGAAAACACTAACTCAAAAAGATATACACACCTCTATGTTTATTGTAGCATTATTCACAATAGCCAAGATATGGAAGAAACCTTCCTAATATATCTCTGAAACAGAAGTTGAAAAGGAAGGCACACTGTTTGACAGGACTTTAACGTCCATAAGAATTTGGGAGGTCCATAGAATTTGGGAGTTGGAGATCATTCAGTCTAACTTGACATCTGATGTATAAATCATCTCTGCAACATTCCTGATCCATTCCATTTGAATATTTTTAATAGTGGGGAATTCACGACTTGCTATAGCCCTTGGGTTCTTTTTGTGGTGGTTTTAGCTATAGGAAGTTCTTGTTCACATTGAGTTGATATCTGCTTTTGTTTAATTTTCATGGGTTCTTAATTCTTTCCTGAAACTCAAGGAATAAACCTTATCTATTTTTTCTTATGTTGTATCTGTATTTGTTTCCTAGGGCTCCTATAACAAAGCACTACCAATTGGGTGTCTTAACCCAACTTAAACTGGCTGTCCCAACAGTTCTGGATACTAAAGTCCAAAATCAAGGTATCAGCAGGAGCATGTTCCCCCTGAAACCTGTAGAGTAATCCTTCCTTGCCTCTTGCCTAACTTCTGGTGTGTGCTGGTAACCTTTGACACTCTTTGTGAGCAGTTGCACAACTCCAGTATCTGCCTTCATTATTACGTGGTGTTCTCTGGTGTCTCTGTCTCCACATGGCTGTCTTCTTATAAGGAGACCAGTCATATTTGAGTAGGGCCCCCTTATACAAGGAACTGGAGGGTGTTATGCTTAGTGAAATAAGTCAATCAGAGAAAGACATGTATCATATTACCTCACTGATATGAGGAATTCTTAATCTCAGGGACAAACTGAGGGTTGCTGGAGTGGTTGAGGGGTGGGAGGGATGGGGTGGCTGGGTGATAGACATTGGGGAGGGTATGTGCTATGGTGAGCGCTGTGAATTGTGCAAGACTGTTGAATCACAGATCTGTACTTCTGAAACAAATAACGCAACATATTTTAAGAAAAAAGAAAAAGAAGAAGATAGCAGGAGAGGAAGAATGAAGGGAGTAAGTCAGAGGGGGAGACGAACCAGGAGAGATGATGGACTCTGAAAAACAAACTGAGGGTTCTGGAGGGGAGGAGGGGAGGGGGATGGGTTAGCCTGGTGATGGGTATTAAAGAGGGCACATTCTGCATGGAGCACTGGGTGTTATGAACAAACAATGAATCATGGAACACTACATCAAAAACAAATGATATAATATATGGTGATTAACATAACAATAAAAAATTTAAAAAAATAAAAAATAAAATAAAAACCTTTAAAAAATAAAAAAAAACTTACAACAAATAAATATTCATAGAACTGATTTGTTCATAAACTTATAGTACATTGCTGCCATTGGTATGGTACATGAGCTCCCTTAAAAGGAGGGGAAAAAAACCCAATAGCTGAATGGAGTATTTATTTTCTTCACTCCTTTGGATTAAAGCCTAAGAGCTTACGGAGAACTTATCTGCTTATCATTTATTCTCTTGGCTCTCAATTCTCGATACATTACCTTCTGATTAACTTTAGTAGGTCCTAAGACATGAACTTGGTACTACTTTGGAATTCGGTTCCCTGAATGATCATGATACACCAATATTAAAGTTCATTATAGCTAGTCTGCACTTACAAGGTTGTCTCCATGAACAAGAAAAATGAGAAGGAGTTAAGCACAGAGGGGATAAAAAAATAACAGAAGGCAAGAATGCAGATTCAGTGAGTCCACCTCTGTAAGAATCTGCTGATATACAGGTCCCATTTATTCCCTGCCGGACTGACAGATGGAAAGTGGCTCAAGCTATATGAGAACATCTACACTTGTGATGCAAGATGGATTTTTAAAACAATATATAGATACAGTCTTTAGAAATAACCTTAGCTATTTGCCTATTATCATATGGGCCAAAGATTAAAGTTACTTTCAAATGGTAAAATAAAATATTAGTTTAAATAAGGACTTCGCCATTTTAATCTGCACTTGTAGTAAAACTGGCTTTCAGCACCTTTCAGACCCATACATGGACAAAGTTACTTTCTCCCTCAAATCAATACTTACACTTGAAAAAATTTAAACCAAAGTGAAATACTGTTCATCTGTTGGTGGTATGACCTGATTAAGAATATGTAAGCCATGTAAGTGAGATTGTATCTCTTACAAACACTTGGGCCTTGAAATATCAACAGTTGGTATTTGATATTAAGAGGGGACTGTGCATGATATTAATTAGTTACTGAGCACCTTGAAAAGATCTGTACTACATATAGCAACATTTTAAGCATTTTCAAATTTATTTAATTTTTGTAACACTAAAATAAGGTATCAACATTATGCTAACTGAATTTAGTCAGACCCAAAAGGCTAGTAATTGTATGATTCCACTTAATATGAAGTATTTAGAGCAGTCAAATTCATTGAGATAGAGAGTAGAATGGTGGTTGCCAGAAGCTGGGTAGAGGGGAAAATAAGGTGCTCTTTTTAAGGGGAACAGAGTTTCAGTTTTGCAGGACAGAAAATTTGTGGAGATTATGGTGATGGTTGCACAACAATGTGAATATACTTAACACCACTGAACTATATACTTAAAAATGGTTAAAATGGTAAATTTTAAGTTATGTGTATTTTACCATAATTTAAAAAATGTCCATGATAAAAAGGGCCATAAAACGGAAAATAAATTTTTGAACCATAATGCTGTCCCTCAAAAATCTTTTGTTAAAAACTTGGTCTTGAACTCATGACCCTGAGATCCTGAGATCAAGACCAGAGCTGAGATCAAGTGTCAGACACTTAACCAACTGAGTCACCTATGTGCCTCAAAAATCTTAAACACAGATTGAAAATGCCAGGGGACAATCTTAATTACTCGTTTCATAAGCTTTTTAAATGATTAGCTAAATAGTGAAATGCAATTATTCACAATTATTGTACTTCTAATGTATTAATGGAAGTTTTTAAGACAACAACCACGATTTTATATACAATTTTATTATTTGCAAAACCAAAGTATTATTTATTAGTATGTTGTGATATTATAATTTAGATAATATCTTAATAAAATATTGTTAATTTATTGGTTATTTATTTACATATATATGTATATGGGTAGATAAGATGATAATTCCTTGATTATATTACATATGTATAAGATGGTAAACATGTCAGAAAACTTAAAAAAAAAAATCATGTAGTTCCACCCTTTGCCACAAAGTGTCAGTGAAAGCCTTTGAAACTGCTTACCCTGCTACTTCAGGGTTGTTTTAAACATTAAATTATCTGCAAAATTCTTTATGCAGTCAAATGTTCTGTCCCTGATCTGCAAAATTCATTATAATGTAGATATAAATATATTTATTTCAATTAGGATTTTTCTAGACTAAAAACAATTTCCAAGAAAAGATAAAAATGGCCAACATATTTTAAACTACATACAAATAAATGAGTTAGCTGAAATAAAACCATTTTTCTAAATGAAAACAACAACAATAAAAGAAATTGAAAACACAAAGAAGGTAGTCTATATTTAACTTCTGTAAGAAATCTATCATGAAAGCAGGTCATGGAATAGGGTCATCTAGAATCATTAGGACTACAAATTTAAGAAGCAGGGAAGTTGCTTACTGGTCTAGTCCTAAAAGGGTAAAACAAATTGCATGAAATCCTGAAGTATTTTCCTTTTTCTCACCTTCAGTGCACTTCACAACTCTGGTATTGGCCCATCTTCCTACTGTTAGTTTTGCCTTCTTCTCTTCCTGGGGCCAATATAACAATATACCTGGCTCAATCTCCCATTCTCTACCTTGACACCTTGGCAACATTGTCTATAAATCTCTGTCTATAAATCTCTCCGTCTGTGCTTAGAAGAACAGTAAGCAAATGTGCCACTTCTTTTTCTATAAGTCTGACAGAGGGGATACTGCCAAGAGGCACTGTGTGTGAAATGTGCCACCCAAAATGTTATCTAATATTAATAGAGAGCAAACTTAAAAAATTACTGTATATGCATATATAACAATATGTTTAAAATGTTTTCATTTCCTCAAGAAAATATGAAAGTCTATAATTTGATAAATATGTTTTCACTGGCACCTGCTCATTATGTTAATGCAGGCAGGGGAATTCTCATGGAGACTAATGATGTCACTGTGCTGTTGATACCAGGGAGGTAATGTGAGGAATAATTAAGAAACCACAGTTAATAATTTGTTTGGGAAGAGATTTAGAAAGACAGTATCATCACAAACACAAATGTGCAGGAAGGAACTGTACATAGAAGAATGTTAAAAACCAGAAAGACAAGGGAGCTAATAATTTACAGGAATCAAGTCCAAAAGAAATTCTTCAGGGCACCTGGGTGGCTCAGTTGGTTAAGCGACTGCCTTCGGCTCAGGTCATGATCCTGGGCTCCTGGGATCGAGTCCCACATCGGGCTCCCGGCTCAGCGGGGAGCCTGCTTCGCCCTCTGACCCTCTCCCCTCTCATGCTGTTTCTCTCTCTCTCTCTCTCTCTCAAATAAATAAATAAAATCTTAAAAAAAAAAAAAAGAAATTCTTCAGAGAGGTAAAAATACAGTGAGAAAAGTGGGAAAAACTAGGTTTAACTTTTCGGCTGTCTGTTAATGGTATTATTTCTTTCAGGGCGAGGCTCAACCACAGATTGACACCAAGACTTTGTGTGGGAGCTGCCAGAGACCAAAACAGTGCTGCTATTAATGGGTATTGCTAAGCTTTTGTGGCTGACCTATAGGAAGGTGAGGAGGGTGGAAGACAACATGGTCTTAGCATCTGCAGTTTTATTAATGACTATATTTGGTAGCTCTAACTTGGCTTCACTGGAATTTCTTTGGGGGGATATATCAACTTCACGGTTATCCATGTCTTATTACTTTTCACAGGTAAATCACTACAAGTTCCTATCCCCAGTGCAGGCTCTCAGAATTGCATCTGGATCTCTACCTCATCCTCAGAGCTGTTCAGGAACATAAAGTCAAACCTTATCTTTGGTCCCTTTGCACTACTTAACACACAAGTGACCTATCCTTTCCAGGATGTTTGATTTACATTTATCTTAATGCCTACAGTGAACTTTCCCTTGGGTCTTCTTTGTAGAAATATTTTCCTTCTTGTACATCATACATATCTTCAACCCTCTTGTCTTTTTCTCCCATATTCTTTCCACTTTGTTATTATTTACTCTCGCAAGTTTAATTCTCATTTCTAGGAGACCAATTCCCAAAGTTATAACTCTAGTTCTTGGCTCTCTTTTGTTTTTCATATTAGAATTTCTAACTAGAATGTTTTTATCTTCTAGTTTTTGCATCTTTACTTCACATTCAACTCATGGATCATGAAATGTATATAAATCTTGTTAAACCATTTGGGCATTGTCCTGCAGATTATGGAGAATCAATGAAGGATTTTAAGCAAGGGGATGACCAGATCCCATCTTTCTCAAAGATGACTTAGAGAGAATGTAGAAATTATACATGCCCTTAAATTGGAAGCAGGGGGACCAATTTTGAGACTGTTTTAGAATTCTGAGGAAATAAGTTGGCAATGAAAGAATGGGGGAAAACTTAATGAGTTCAAGAAATAATAATGAGGTTGAAATATAAGGCCTTGGTGAGGGATTAGATATGAAGACAAGGGAGTGAGAAAAACTGAGGATGATAAGCAGGTATTTTGCTTGATAGGTGGGGAGAAAATCATGTTGCTCCCTGAGCTATGGAATAAAGGAAAATAAGGTGGACTCATCTGGAATGTAGAGGTAAAAGACAAGGAATTCCCTTTTTCATATGTGAATTGGAAACATTTGTGATCTATCCCATTGTCAATATTCATTTTGCATTTGGATGTAAGGGTCTATATTTCAGGAGATGTATTTCAGTTATAGGTAAATATTTGGGATTAATCAGGAGAGAGATAGCAATGAAAGCCAACTGAGTAAATAAGATCAACCAAGGATAGCAACTAGAGTAAGAAGGGAAGGACCTAAGTCATGCCTAGAGAACTGTGAAATTTTAGCCACATATTCTTGGATGGCAAACATCCAAGAAGTGTCAATTTTCCCCTGAAGTACTGAAGGAAACATTGGTTTTACTATTACAAAATCGTTTCCATTTGTGGTAGTGGCAAATAACCTTGCTGCAGACCAAACCTCACATCTAAAACAACCAGCATCTCTTTAAGATCTTGGAACACTACCTTTGCAATGAGTTGAAGGGACAATATCTGGAGAAAAAAAAGAGGACAGATGTTCACCTGACATTCAGCACTTCTTTTCTTCTCAAAGCTTTTGGCATTTTGCAAGCACCAGCTAAGTACAGAAGAAAAAGCACCAGCCAATAATATGGGAATCTGAGCAGGAACTTGAGTAGTCTTATTGAACAGAGGGCAACATTGGAGCTCAAAGTCTGCCAACTAGGTAAACAACTCTGGCTTTCAGCCACAACCCCAAAGAGTAAACTCTAGTAAGGATGAACCTGAAGGAAACAAGCTCTCCTCAAGAATGACGCCTAGCTTCTAATATTTTCATTTACTAACTGGATAGAAGTTTTCTGTTCCAACACTAACAGCTGCCAAAACAAAAGCAAATTCTCTATAGAAGAAGATAACATCATCTATAACATCAAATAATTTTTAT
This sequence comes from Eumetopias jubatus, assembly GCF_037043125.1. NCBI lineage: Eukaryota > Metazoa > Chordata > Mammalia > Carnivora > Otariidae > Eumetopias > Eumetopias jubatus. Next base: position 96,359,072 of record NW_028274812.1, read on the forward strand.
GGTTTTCATATGAAATGTTACTCTTTCAATAAAAAAATCATCAGGCATATAAGAAGTCAATACCATGTGACCAAAGTCGATAGAAAAATAATAAAATTTTGATAAATTTTAATAGAATTTAAATAATAAGCTAAAAAATTACATGATATTGTATAGAATGTTAATAAAGAATTGGGAAAATATTCAAAGGGAAACTGCAGAACTTAAAAATGTGTTAACTGGAAACATGATAATTGCTTTAACAGAATATTAGATAGACAGAACTATCTAATAGGACTATCCAAACTAAATCTAATAGAAAAATATTTAAACTAAAAAATAGAGAAAAATGAAAACTCAGGAAAGAATACGAGTAATTCATGGTGCAAATTCTAAAATACATGTGATTGGGTTCTCAATATGTGAGAAGAAACATAGAATAAAGTATTTAAAAAGACAGTAGCCAGGAAAAGATATTATCCAATAATTTTTTAAAAAATTTTAAAAACTAAAAGCTGGGGTGCCTGGGTAGCTCATTGGTTAAGTGCCCAACTCTTGATTTCATCTCAGGTCATGATCTCAGGGTCATGAGTTCAAACTCTTATGTCAGGCTCCCCACTTGTCAGGGAGTCTGCTTGGGACTCTCTTCGTCTCCCTCTGCCTCTTTTTTGCTCTAAAATAAATAAATTAATCTTTAAAGAAAAAGAAAGAAAGAAAAACTAAAAGCCAAAGGTAGAGTCCTGGGACACATCACTGGAAACCTCATTCCAGATTAAAATCAGTAATTAATCAATATATTATCTTATTCTTCAAACTTTTTAGCAGTTACTTAAAAGATGTAATGAAAGGGCATATTTATTAAATTTGAAGATGGCACAAAGCTTGGAGAGACAATATTTTGGATTACACATGACTCAAAGTCCTTGTCAGGGTGGAGCAATGAGGGAAACTTAATATGAGCTATCATGGGAATAAATGTAGTCCTGCACTTAAGTTCAAAAATCCATTTTAGGTACATTATATTTTACCAGAAAAAAAGACTAACGACATCTATCCACAGATTTCAGAAAAGCTACAAAGCTCAACCAGGGGAAATAAAAAACTACACAAAGTCATATTATAGCAAAACTGCTGAAAACCAGTTACAAAGGGAAAAATCTTAATTCAAGGGAAAAATGCTTAATTATCAATGCATTATAATGACATTGACAGGTAAATTCTCAAAAGAAAATAAATACGAAGCTAAAGGACAATAAAATGGTATCATTGGCATGTTGAAAGTAACAAAAATCTAAAATGGTATATTCAGTGAAAATATACTTGATAAATAAAGGTGAAAGAAAGTTGTTTTTAGAAAAACAAAAGCTGAAAGAACTACATTCCCAAACCAAAGGAAAAAATAAAGGGAGTTAGAAAGAAAGAAAATCATCTCGGGTGTAGGTACAAAACATAGAAAGTAATTAAAAATAATGGAAATGATAAGTATGTGAATAAACATCAATTATCATTGACTATATAAAATAATGCTAAACATCATATCATCATCATCATCATGTTTTGTGAGGCTTTAATAACAACTGGAAAAAAGGAAGCAGGGCTAAATGAAGTTAGGTGAGTGTTCCAAGTTTATTGCAGTGTTTAATAAGTGTTAAACATACTAATTTATATTAAAATGTATTATCATGACAGAGTTGTCATCTTCAGGGGAATCTCTAAAAGAAAAATAAGGGGTGCCTGAGTGGCTCAGTTGGCTAAGCATCTGAATCTTTATTTTGGCTCAGATCATGATCTCAGGATGGTGAGATTGAGCCCTGTGTTGGCATGGAGGCTGCTTAAGAGTCTCTCTCTTCCTCTCCCTTTGCTGCTTCCCCACCGCTTTCTCCCTCCCTTCCTCCCCCCATCCATAAATAAATAAATAAATAAATAAAAGAATAACAAGCGACTATGTAACAACAAGCTAAAGGGGAGAAAAATACTTTTTTAAAGGTAAAAGTCAAGAAAAATTGAACACATGGGAAAAGGAAAAAACAAAGAGTAGGATAATAGATTTAAACCCAAATATACCAGTAATTACACTAAATATAAAGGTATCTGAAACTCTAATTAAAAGTCAAGGATTATTAGACAGGATAAAAAGAAAACTCAACCATATGCTGATTATAAGGAGCACACTTTTAATAAAGGGAAGCAACAAAACTAAAAATGCAATGGTGGGGAGATTTACCTTGCATTTATTTAAAGAATGATGATGTAGCTAAATTAATTTTGAACTAACTAGATTTTAAGGCAAGAAGAATTACTTGATAAAAGGAGGAAAATTTTATAATAATGAAAGTATCAACCCACCAGGAAGGTATAACAAGTCCAATATCATAGCCTCAAAGATATATATAAAGCTAAAGATAATACAGCCAAAGTGGGACTCACAGAGGGACATAAAATATCTTTCTAAGTAACTGGTAGAATAAACTCAACAAAATCCACTTCAGATTCATTTAAACAACAAAATTGACTTACTATATCTATAAATTTCAATCTTAATCTCAATCTATTGGAACACTGTATCCCAAAACTGAAGAATATACATTATTTTAGAGTAGGTATTGTAAATGAACCAAAATTTACCATGGGACTATAAAGTAAGTCTCAACACAATTCAAAGGATGAAAATCATAATAAATATCTTATTTGAACTTAGTAAAATTAAGCTAACATTCAACAATAAAGAAGTTGAAAAAAAACCCATAGATGTTTGAATTTCAGATAATGCACTTCTACATAACTCATAAGACATAGCTAAAAGAAAATAAAAATTAAAATATTTTGAACTGAATAATAAATTACAAACCATCAAAATCCATGGAATGGATAAGCTAAAGTTATGCTTAAACCTATATTAATAGTTGTAAGTGAATCTATTAGAAAACAAAAGCTGAAAGTTGATGATGTAGGTATCCATTTCAAAATGGTAAAAGAATAACAGAAAACTAAAACCAAAGACAGTAGAAAAAAATAAAGAATTGAAATAATCAACTATAGAATATATATACAAGAAGTAGAACCAAAAAACCAAAATTTGGAAGCTAGTAAAATGATTAACTTCATAACAAGGTGAACAAAAAACAAAGAAGTCAGAAATATCAAAATCAGAATTTAAAAAAATGTAACTTTATTATAAATCTTATGTGCATTAAAGTATAGAGAGTATAAGAAAAATGTCATTAAATTTCAAAATTTAGATGAATTAGACAATTTCTCTAAAAATATAGTTCATCACAATTGACACAAGAAGAAATAAGAAAACTGAGGTGACATATCAATTTGAAAAATTGAATCTCTAATTGGAAAAAAAGAACTTTTTCATAAGGAAAACTCCAAATCCCTACAACTTTACTGATGAATTCTTCTAAACATTAAAGGTATAAATTAAATTTTTCAAAATTGAAGCAAAGGGCACACTTCCCAATTTTTTATGAGGCCAATAAAAATCTTGGTATTAAAGACCTGGAAAAGATATTTCAAGGAGAGAAAGTCATAAGCTCATGAACTCTTTGGAAAATAAATTTTAAAATTGTGAACAAAACATCAGCAAGACAAATCTAGTGATATGTGTAATAAGAATAATACATTGCTACCAATTAGGGTATTTCTTCTGGAATATAAATTTAGCTTAACGTGGAAAGTCACCCAATGTAATTCACAATATTAACAGAAAAAATGTACAAGATTTATATGATCTTTCAATAAATGCAGGAAAACAATTTGTTATAATTCAGCATCCACTAATAAATTCTTAGCACTGTAGGAGTAGAAGGGCTCTTCCTCAATCTGAAAAATACTGTCAATAACAATGACAAAATTTGCTAATTCTCATCATCTTCCCACCAAAGATCAGGAATAAGTAAATGATTCCTCCCAATGGTCATAGCAATTCAGCATTGTGCTAGAGCTAGTACAATAAAGTAATAAAAAGAAATAAAAGGCATAAAGTTTAGAAATGATGCGATAAAACCTACTATTATCCACAGAGGGCATAATTTTGCAAGTAAAAGTGTAGAAGAATCAGCAGATAAACTGTTAATCTTACTAAATGAATTTATCACACTTGGATATGAAGTAATACATAAAATATACAAAATCAATATATAAAAGGTATAATATAGAAATAAATTTTGTTTCTATAAACCACCCACAACTAGAAAAATGCAATTAAAAAAGATGACATTCATAATAACATAAAAATACTGAATATCTAGGAAAGATTTGGTGAGAGATGCATACAACTTCTACACAGAAAATTATAAAATAGGGATGCCTGGTTGGCTCAGTTGGTTAAGTGTCTGCCTTTGCTCAGGTCATGATCCCAGGGTCCTGGGATGGAGTCCCACATCGGGCTCACTGCTCAGCAGGGAATCTGCATCTCCCTCTGCCTGCCTCTCTCTCTCTCACTGTCTCTCTTGCCCTCTGACAAATAAATAAATAAAAATCTTTAAAAAAGAGAGAATACAAAGTATCATGAGAACAACTGAAAAATAAATGGAGGGATAAGGCCATATTCATAGAAGAATAACTATTATAAGAATATCAATTTTCTCTAAACTTGTGGAGATTCAATGTAATCTTAAGCAAAATCTCAACATTTTTTCAGTGAAGATTGACAAATCTCCCATCATTATGACCCTGGGATAGATAAGCATTTCTTTGAAAAGATTCCCTTTAAACATTTCTTGAAAAGAGTCCCTTAAAAATATTTACCATAGGGCACCTCGGTGGCTCAGTCATTAGGCGTCTGCCTTCAGCTCAGGTCATGATCCCAGGGTCCTGGGATCGAGCCCCGCATCGGGCTCCCTGCTCCGTGGGAAGCCTGCTTCTCCCTCTCCCTCTCCCCCTGCCTGTGTTCCTTCTCTCACTGTCTCTCTCTGTCAAATAAATAAAATCTTAAAAAAAAAATTAACATAAAGGAAAATTTTGATCAGCTAACCCACCCTAAAGTTAAAGTGCATCAAAAGTGCCTAAAAATGCATGCCACAAAGTGAGAGCAGATATTTCCAGTGCATTTATTTGTAAAAGATCAATTTGCATAATTATCTCTTGATGTTAATGGGTTTTGTTTTTGCTTCTGTTTTTGTTTTTGCTTTTAATATATGTTTTATTGAAGTATCACACATGTAGAAATATGTACAAATGAACAGAACTGTAAATTTATCACTAGACAAAGTGTACGCCCTGTAACTACTACCCAGACCAAGAAAAAGAATGTGGCCAAAATCCCTACTCTATTCACATTTCCTCTACACCAGTATGCTCCTGCAACCAAAAGAATCTGTATCCTTATTTGTAACACCCCAGACTAATTTTACCTGTTTTTAATTTTATTTAAATGGAACCAAGATGCATGTGTTATATTTTGCCTGACATTCACTGGTATGTTTTTCAAGTTTATTCATATTATATAGGTAACTGTGGTTACATAATTTTCATTACTGTATAGTATTCCAATCCACAATTAGATTATTATTTATCTACTCTACTACTGATGGACATTTTGGTTGGTTCTAATTCAGGAGTACTGTAAACAAGGCTTCTATGAACATTCTTGTATATGCATTTTGACAGACATATGTATGGGTTTCTGTCAGTTACATATCTAAGAGTGAAATTTTAATCATAGAGTATGCATTTGACCACCATCACTACATAACTGTCAAAGAGTTCTCCAAAATGCTTATTGCAGTACCTGTTTTTACTCCTACCAGCAGGTTGTGAGTGTCTCAGTTGCTTTACATTTTTGTCAACACTTGGTACTGTCAGTCTTTTCTCATGTTAGGTATTCCATTGGGTCAAATTTAACACATTTTTATATGTATATTCGCTATTTGAAAATGGAAGCGAAAATTAAGAGAAAGGATTCAAAATCATAGTACCTACTTATACTTTGGCACTATTTACATCATTTTGCTCACATAAATCCCTGGAAGAGTTTGTGTCTGAAAGTGTCTTCAACAAAGACTGCAAACAATAGAACGGCCTTTTGGATAAGAGGATGGACCACTTTAAATGTGTCTTCACCTGAGATAGAGACTGAAGGAAAACCTTTCTGTTGTGGCATAGGTACACTATAATTATAAAAAGTCCACTCTCTGCTACAAAGCATACTGATTTGTAAATTATAGTAATTTTTATTTAATGACCATAAGTAGATCTGCTTTTTATTACTCATGCTTTACTAAATAATTTAAAACCATATTTCACTTGCCACCACTGAATATATTTGTAATAACTGAGTAAAGAAGCGGAAAGAGGGACTGTCTGCATCTTTCCCAAGTGTTACCAATTTTAGGTTTGTCCTGGGTTCTGACATTCACATGAAGTTTGATAATATTGTATAATAACCCTTTAAAAAAACAGATTTATTAATATTAAAAAATGTATCTTTGTTTCCCACTTGGCTATGTAAAATGTATCTCACTTTTCTTGGATCATAAGACATAAAATTCTCCAAATCACTGCTAAGAGTCTGGTGCAATATAAAAATATTGTTTTCTGAAAGAAAGTAGCCTAGTTTTTAAATCATCAATCTATTTGTATTGAAATTTTTCTCTTCAAACAAAAATAGATGCTATGAAGGTAAAGGTCACACATTTTGGTATTAAAAAAAAAAAAAAATTCAAATCCCAGTTTCAATGTCTTTTAACCTTTGGCAAGTTACTTATCTCTGTGCCTCAGTTTTGACATGTATAAGATTGGGATATTTGTATCTATCTCATAGGATTGTTTTAATGAACATAAAAGTACTTGGCACAGAGCTTACAACATAAATGCACAATAGATGTCCACTAAAAATTATATGGTTTTCAACAGAGTGAAGCTTAATAAAATTCTCCCGCAGTTATCTCTGTCATCCAAAAACAAAGACTTCTAGCACTGGATATTTTTAAAATTTCACTGGATGGGTGCCTGGGTGGTTCAGTCAGTGAAGCATCTGTCTTGGGCTCAGGTAATGATGTTGGGGTCCTGGGATCGAGCCCCTATTGAACTCCCTACTCAGCGGGGAGTCTGCTTCTCCCTCTCCCTCTGCCCTACCCCCCACTTGTGCTCTCTCTCTCTCTCTCAAATAAATAAATAAAATCTTTAAAAAAATAAATTAGGGGTGCCTGGGTGGCTCAGTCATTAAGTGTCTGCCTTCGGCTCAGGTCATGATCCCTGGGTCCTGGGATTGAGCCCCATATCGGGCTCCCTGCTCGGTGGGTAGTCTGCTTCTCCCTCTCCCTCTACTGCTCCTCCCTGCTGTGTTCCCTCTCTCGCTGTCTCCCTCTGTCAAATAAATAAAAATCTTTTAAAAATAAATTAATTAATTAAAATTTCACTGGAGATTCTCATCTTTACAGGATAGCTAAAATCTGACCTGTAATCAGTGATCAATAAACATTTCCTAATTTTAGAGCTCCCACTGGGTAAGGTAAGATGACATCCTTTTAGACAGCATGTCAGAGAAAGTGATTTTTTATTTTGACTCAATGCAAGAGGAAAAAAAAAGAATGTCCAGCTGGCTCCTCTAGACAAGAGCAATGGCATAAAAGGCCGCAGCTGTTCAAAACTCACATCCCATGGATTCAGTGAGAACTCCCAAGAAAACAGGAATTGTGTGGTGCATTTTAATAAGTGAATATGTAAAGATTGTATTAATTAATTGTCCATTTGACTAAGTAATATTCATACCCCAGTGAATGGATGTGAAAGTGAATTACATGCAAATTAACACAAATAGTTGCACATTGACAAAGAAAGGATGCTCTTTGGAAAAACTATTAGTATTGTTAAGCTTTTAATCATATGATGAAACTAAATGTTTCCGTCAGTATGGAACTTTGAAATTTAAAAAAAAAAAGAAATAATTTGATACACAAAAAATACGTTTAGGAAAACGGGTTAGGACACATCTGTTCTGTGGAAGATGGTGGACAATTAACAAAGATGGAGAAAGTAATCACAGTGGGAGGAGCAGGGTGGAGGTGAGAAGCTTATGAGTTTCAATTTGAAAATATTAAATTTGATGTGCTTAAGGAATATCCATCAAGAAATGTGTTGTGGTGTAGTTAAATTTAGAGCAACAACAAACAAAAAAATATATGATTGAAGATAGAGTTACCTAGGATGATACAGCATTTATTAAAGGGATGCCTTGTCAAAATAAGGCCATGATGTCTTATCTCAGAATTCTGCAAGTCTTGGCAATCTCTTTCCTTTAATGGCTGAGTTTATTACATTTTCTTCTTTTCCTTTTTCTTTTTTTTGGTCAAATAATACTTTATAATAACTGAACCTATTATATTAGGTTCATACATTTCTAATTTGAAAAGACATGAAGCAGACATTTGCTGGTACAGATTCTTGCTTCCTTTACTTTAAAAATGTAAGTGCCTTCGTTCGAATGATAAATCAATAACCTCAACACTTTTAGTTGCTAAAGTGGGTGTTTCTTTCAATTCTGTTCTCCATTAAAAAAGAGAGAATGATCCACTGTATAATTTCATATGGATACTTTGTTCTTGCTTCTCTTCTTAAAAGAGAGTATTTTTCTCTCCACATGTATAATTTTGTTACAGTAACTTTGAAAAATGAAAAAATAAAAATTTTGGTGGTCAAAGATTAAAAAGTACTCAAGAGAACATGTAAGTCTATGCCTATTATTATAAGTGAGTTCTATTTATAATTTTCATAGACTTTTGCTTAGTTACTAAAATGTGTATAGATGCTAGTGTAGTAGAACATTGATGGGACTATGTTTTTCAACAAAATTGAGTCTCTTTCTCAGTGCTTACTCATACCACATCTCTGAGGGACATTATAGTCTGGAGGTGGCATGGGAAAGAGCCCAAGAGTATAGTAGTTATGGGAAGTAGCAATTACCTGGGCTAATCATGAAAATATTAAATTATCTGATTTTTCTCACTGACTTCTCACAGCCCCCAATATAGGTTTTGTATAGAACTGCAGCAAATTCTCTGCCATTCCAGACATAGGTTGGGATTTGAGGGGGTTGACTGTTTCTGAATCAGGGAAAGATACAGAGGCCAATATATGGTATGGGCCTTGGTCTTGTTGGCTAGAAATGAACTAGAAAGGAAGTCTTTGAACTGTTTCCCTGGGTAGTAGCATTCAGAAGACTGAGCCACACTTGAGTTTTTGAATGAGTTCTTATTCATTAATTCATTATTTCAACACATATTTATTAAAGATAATATTCCACTTTGCAAAAATAACTTACACATGTTTTGCCATATGATCATTCATTTTGTGCAAAATGCAAAATCATGTACTGTGGCTTGAATTATTTTAATCCATTTTCAAGTATTTGTGTATCTATTTATATTAAGTGGAAATTGATATAGTAACTAATATATGCCAGTCATTATGATGGGTGATAGTGAAAAATGTTCTGATGTCATTCCCTCAATACTTCCCCTGCACATGCCGGGATAGATCAATTCAGGAAAAATAATATAATTTCCCTAACTCATCTCTGTAAGCCATATTGTACATGTTAAATTCATTTTAGTTCACTTAAATGGATTCCCTTTAAATTCATGCATAAACTCTTCTTTAAACCATTTTATACATTTTGAAAAAATTCTTGAAATTTCTGAATTAAGTCATAACTGCTGCTGGTCTATAAACTAGACTTTGAGTAATGAAGCTCTAAAGATCCTGTCATCGTAAACTCTTCCTTGTTGTTGCTGCTGTTATTATTATTACTAGAGATACTAGTGCAAATACCACCCATAAAAAAAAAAACAACGTATTTATGAAGTTTATGGTCATTGGTCAAATCTGAGTCATTGTTATATCTAGACTGATACTACAGAATTTAAAATGGGATGGAGAGGGGCACGTGGGTGGCTCAGTTGGTTAAGCATCTGCCTTTGGCTCAGGTCATGATCCCAGGGTCCTGGGATTGAGCCCTGCTTCGGGCTCCTGCTCAGCAGGGAGTCTGCTTCTCCCTCTGCCTCCACCCCTGCCCATGCTCTCTCTCCCTCTCAAATGAATAAATAAAATCTTAAAAAATAATAATAAAATAAAATGGGATGGAGAGATCATGAAAAAGTCTCAGCTATTTTGTGGTTACAGGTGTCATTTTAGAATAAAGATATTCAATTGTTTAAAAAGGTTTAAGAATACAAGCGAACTTTGTGTGTAAGAAGTTTTCACTTGATACAGCAAGTTGAATGAGACCCCAACAGATAAGTGGAATGTAGATGAAATCTCAGGGGTTATTAGTTTGCTGCAAAATATTGTGACATGTTATTGGAAAAGTTTTTGGTTTACTTATAATGTCTATCAGCATTATAACTAGTAGTTTACTGAAGAAATCTTTGTGGGTTCAATGCAAAATAATGGATGTAATGAATATTATGGCCTGACTTCTCAATAGTCACAGATCATACAGTGTTGGAAGTCCTACATTTCAGCCTACTTTTCAAGCTAGCAATGCTTTAAACAACATCACCAACTGAATTCACAAGCTAAGGGTGGCTAAACCCTGTAATATCACATATCGAACTTTCACATTTTGATTTTTATAATTTAAAATTTAAACTTCTTTGAACTCTTATATACAAATTTCAACCCTTGTTTTTGCCCCCATTCTGCTTGTCTGATCTTCCCCTGCTCTATCATTATTCATGTTATGCTATACATCCACATGCTCTTTCTGCTATGATTCTGTTCTTCATCACCTTCCTGTTGGTCCTCTTGCTACTTCAACCATGACTTCTGCATTTGTTCTGAATCTTAACTGACTCCTCCCTCACTGTCTGTTTGCACCATAGTGCCTCAGGCCCAAACAAACTAACCTACTGAAACATCTTTCAGACTCTAACCAGTGCCTAAATAATGTCTTGTTTTCCAACTGTCAAATTATTACTTATTTGGATAAATAATAATTGTTATGTTCACCTTGATATATTTTCTCTGAACTCTCTGTACTGGGATGTTGATATCTTCATTATATAGATTTATCTACACTCCTAAATCTCAATTTCATTTTAAGTTTAATTCTGTTTATCTTTCCATTTTCTCCTTTCCTTGTTCACAGTAGAAATTGGCTTTCCATTTTTAATTCCTCCCATTTTTTGTCACCAAGTATAACTAAGAGCATCTACTTTGAATCAGGTACTATGCATCACAGGGAAACTAGAGATGCATATGATGCAGTACCTGTCCTCAGAATAATCCAGTTTCCATAGGAATAGAAAACAATTATAGGAACATCCAAAGACAACCAATATTCAAATATTTAATTCCATGCGACTGGCTAGATATATTGTACAAGAATAGCTTTTCATGCTGTACCAAATTCCCCAATCAAATACATATCTGAGAACATTAATGCTTTTTATGTTACAGAAAATTAGGATGGGTTTTATATGTGCACATAAACACACACAGATACACAAACACATTCAAGAAATGGGGGAGAGAAACTGGAATCAGATAGAACTGATATCCAAGTCAGGTTCCAATATACAGTAGCTCTGTGACTTTGGTCAACATATTTCAATGATCTAAAACTAATGGGGACACTAATCCCAACCACATGGAATTAATGTAAAAATTAACAGAAATAATACACACTGACATCTCTATGTCTGACTTCTAGTAAACAGCCAATAAATATTTGCCAACTGAGTGGGTGTCAACCACTTACTACTAGTGTATAACCTTATCTAAGTCACTTGAATCTTTTAAGCCATAAAGGTAACCCTGGGATAAAAATAGTACTGACTTCATAGAATGCCGTAAGGGCTAAGTGAAGAAATCCAAGTAACAGAACAATGCCTGGCATGCAAAAGAAATACTCAGTAAACATCAATTATGATTAATATTAGATTATGATCATTTTTCTTTGTTTTACTTCACCCATAAATTCTATCACTTTCATAAAATAGATGCATTATATTTGAAATAAGAACAGCTATTTTTTAATGAAAAAAATGCTTCAGTAATATCTATGTCCTGTTTTCATTAGATCTTTGATACTGTAAACAATCTTCTGGGATTTGACATCACTCCACAAGCTCATAGAGCTCAGAGATTGAATATAAGTACAGTGAATTTAGGTGCCCTTAAACTTCCCTTATACATATCGATCTTGTTTTTTTTTTTTTCTTTCTGACTCCATCCTGAACAAATAGAAAGCACTTTAGAGCACTTTAATTCATCTTATATTAAAAAAATAATTCATCTTATATTGTAATATGGGTTTAATGAAGCTTATGAAGCCACAGAGGAAAAAAGAAAAAGGAGGAGAATGAGAAAGGAGAAAATTGAGTACAATGGAGGAGGCATAAGGTTCAACACACTCTCTAAAGATATATGCATGGTCACATTTGATAACTACTGCTCTTATCAATATCCCATGGATTCCATAACCCAATGTCCCTGAACTGCAAATCATCTTGTTTACCCCTCTCATTACACACTGATGCTCAGTGAAGTAAGGACAAAACAGTCTGGCCTCTCAGTGTCATAGGGATGGAATGAAAATGTTTTGTCAATGATAAGCATATGAAGTAGGGCTTATCAAGCATTTTAAGTACAAAGACTCTTATATAAGGCAAAGAATGCCAAAAGCATTTAATAGTAGTTATACTTTAAAAGAAGTTATTATACTTAATAGAAATTATATTTTAGTTTCTGTTGATTAAGAAAATAATTATAATTTGGGTGCCTGGGTGGCTCAGTTGGTTAAGCGACTGCCTTCGGCTCAGGTCATGATCCTTGAGTCCCAGGATCAAGTCCTGCATCGGGCTCCCTGCTCAGCAGGGAGTCTGCTTCTCCCTCTGACCCTCCCCCTTTCATGTGCTCTCTCTCTCTCTCAAATAAATAAATAAAATCTTTAAAAAAAAGAAAATAATTATAATTTCAATTTAATTATAGTAAAATGTTTAAATACACTTACAGTTTATTAATTACAGCATCATTCTTCATTCATCTGAAAAATATAAGTATATGCACATGGAATTATAACAAACTGTGTTGGCATTACCAGGTACTTGAACATTGTTGAATGAATGAATGTATGTATAATTTACATTTTCCTTAACCATACATCCATCGATGGACACTTAGGTGGTTTTCTACCTCTTGGCTATTGAGAATAATGCTGAGAATATTGACAATAATCCTGCAATAAACATTGGAGTGCAAATATCTCCTCTAGATTTGTGCTTTATTCCATCATGGTCAGAAAAGATACTTAGTATGATTTCAAGCTCAAATTTATTATGACATGTTTTGTGGTCTAACGTGCTCTCTCCTGGAGAATGCTCCAAATTGTGCTTGAGAGGAATATGTGTTCTGCTATGTTGAGTTGTTTTGTATATATCTGTTAGGTATATTTGGTCTATAGTGTTGTTCAAGTCTTCTGTTTCATTATCTGAAGTTCTGTATGGATGTTCTATTCATTACTGAAAGTGAGGTACTGGTGCACCTAGGTAGCTCAGTCGGTTAAGCGTCCAACTCTTGGTTTCAGCTCACGTCACGATCTCAGGGTTGTGGAACTGAGCCCTGCATGAGGCTCTGCACTCAGTGAGGAGTCTGCTTAAGATTCTCTCTCTCCCTCTCCCTCTTGTGTGAACTCTCTCTCTCTCAAATAAATAAAATCTTAAAAAAAAAGTGAAGTACTAAAATATCCTATTGTCACATTGCTATCTATTTGTCCTTTTATTTCTGTCAATGTTTGCTTCATATATTTTTGTTTCTGATATTGGGTGTGTATATATTTGTAATTGTTATATATTCCTGGTGAGTTCACCTTTTTATCATTATTTAATGTCCCTTGTCTTTTGTGATAGTTTTTGACTTAAAGTCTTTTGTCTAAGTAAGGCTCTCTTGGTTAATATTTTATTTGTATGTAATATCTTTTCCCTTCCTTTCACTTTCAGCCTATGTGTGTCTGTGAATCTAAAGTGAGTCTTTTGTACACATCTTTTAGATGGATCTTGCCTTTTTTTTTCTTAATCCAATTAGCTAGTCTTTTTATTGGTAGTTTAATCCACTTATATTTAAAGTAATTGCTATAAGAAAGGACTTAACTATTGCTGTTTAGTAATATGATTATTTTTATCTTATAGTGTTTGTTTTCGTCCCTCTTCTTCTCTCTTGATGACTTCTTTTTTGATTTGTTGATTTTTCTTTTAGTAGTGATATACTCTGATTCCTTTCTGTTCTTTTGTGTATCTTCTTTAGGTATTTTCTTTGTAATTACCATGAGGCTTACATAAAACAGCTTATGGTTATAAAAGTCCATCTGAAGCTGATCACGACCTAACTTCAATTGCATGGAAAAACTCTACACTTCTACTTCTCCTCTTCAACACGCACTTTATGTGGTTGATGTTACAATTTCCATCTTTTTACATGATGTAGCCATTAACATATTTTGTGGTCATATTTATTCCTAATACTTTTGTCTTTTAACTTATAATAGAATTAAAATGATTTACAAACTACAATTACAGTATTGTATTATTCATTTTTTGTCTATTTATTTACCTTTACTAGTGAGTTTTATATTTTCACATGCTTTTGTGTTGTTTAGTGTTCTTTCATTTCAACTTGAAGAATTTCTCTTAGCATTTCTTGCAAGGCAGGTCTAGTGGTGATGATCTCCCTCAGTCTTTGTTTTTCTGGGGAAGTCTATATAATCTTTATTTTTGAAGGACAGTTTTGCCAAGTATAGTATTCTTTCTTGGTAGTTTCCTTCTTTCTATACTTTGAATGCTGACTTTTCTGGTCCTGAGAAATCCATTGATGGTCTTATGGGGGCTTTCCTGCACATGATGAGTTACTTTTCTCTTGATCTTTTTGAAATTCTTTGTCTTTGGCTTTTGAAAATTTAATGTTTCTCAGTGTTGTCTTCTCTGGGTTCTCCTACTTAGAATCTTTAAGGCATCATGAATATGGATGTTCATTTTCTTCCCCAGATTTGGGAAATTTCTTTAAATTAGCCTTCTGCCCCTTTCTCTCTCCTCCCTCTGGGACATCCATTTTCATATACTGGTCTGTTTGATGGTGCCCTATAAATCCCTTAGGCTTTCTTTACTCTTTTTCATTACTCATTCTTTTTGCTCTTCTGAATGTGTAACTTCAAATGACCTGTCTTCAAGTTTACTGACTTTTTCTTTGGCTTGATCAAGTTCATTATTGAACACCTCTAACAATTTTTTAAATTAAATTATTGTATTCTTCATTTCCAGAATTTCTGTTTTGTTCTTTTTAAAATTTTATCTTTTTTTTAATATTCTCATTTTTTTTCATGCCTGGTTTGCCTGAGATCATCGAACAGTTTTTGTGATGTTTATTTTGAATTCTTTCTCTGATAAATCATATACTTCTGTTTATTTAGGGTCAGTTTCTGGATTTATTTAATATCCTTGATTGGGCCAAGTCTCCCTGTTTCTTCTTGTGTCTTATAACTTTGTGTTGGCATCTACATGTTAAAACAAAACAACATACAAAAATAAACAAACAAAAAACAATCTCATTCAATCATTTTGGACTGGCTCTGTACAGGAAATGGCTTTCACCAATCAGCCCATTTAGAGATTCTGGGGACCTATCAAACCTTGTCTATGGATGATTCTTCTGGATGTGTGTGTGTAAATTCCTCGTTAGAGATAGTTGCCCCCCCACACACTTTTTTTTCCCCAGGAGATTGTAATCTCTTATTCCTTCTGGTGCTTGTCTATTGTATTGTGGGTCTTTTGGAAAAGTAGCAAGCTGCCTATCTCTCTCAGTGGTCCTCAGGCATCTAGAATATGTGGGGTTCCATCAGTGCTCTGGGACAGGTGAGGCAAAAACCAGTGCTGCTAGCAGTCACCAAAGAAGCTGGAACATTAGATATATGTTCTAACTCCTTCCTTGTGCAGGGAGAAACTGGCTGTTTGAAATTTTCTCCTGCTCATTCCCCACTAAACCAGGGGGGAGGGACTGGTGAGTAAATGCATGCTAGTCCAAACATTGCTTCTTTTCTCAGTGGCCCCCAACCTGGTGCCATTCCCTGTTAGTGCTCAGATTTAGGGAAGGCAGAAACAAGACCCTTTGGCAGGCCCCTGAAGTCTGAATGTTAGACATACATTTCAGTCTTCTTTTTTCTCAAGGGAGAAATTTCTTTCCAATTGCATTGTGGCATTCTATGAAATGGGCTATGGTGAGCAAGTGCCTCAAATTTTCCTACCAGTTTTGATGCGGCTCATTTCATGTTTGTCTGGAATGTAGAAGCCTCTTAACGTGTTTCTGAATTTGTCACAAAGGAAACTGGCCCATGTGTTGTTGAGTTGGTATGTCTGTTGGGTGAAGAAGGGCATCTGGGGCTTTCTATCTTGTTGTTTGACATCTGCTTGATGTCACCGTGTATGTACTTATTCATTTTAAATTCTCCCCACATATTTAATAAGTGGCAAAACCCATAGCAAATAATTTAAATAACTGTTGTTTGCTTTAGATGTTAAAAATCTTAAGATGAGATAAGATTGTCACCTTATTGAAACTTGACCTTTAATAAACAGCCAGCACCCTCTGTACCCACCAAAGCTGTACATGTTGCTATTTCATGTTCTTTCTTCTTTATTCCATTCTACCTTCTCAAGTTCTTCAATACCTCAGGCTTTTATGCTCTGTACTGGCACCTTCTTGTTCCTACCAAGGTTTTGACCTTGTTCTGCTATTCTTTTTTTTTTTTTTTGTCTGCCCGCTCTCCTCCTACTATTTCTCTTTCCTTTCATGTACTTTAATTTTCTTCTTTTCCCTGAGAGTCACCCAGCCATAATCTGATCCACACCAGAATGGAAACTAAGATACACAGTTATAGTATCAATGAAAGAGCATAGCAAGTTATCCCATTAAACAAATGAGCACTTTTCTAGTATCTCTTTGAGGCATTGACATTATTTAGGATGTCTAAATAATTGGACTTTTAAACTAGGCAACCCCTTGTCAGGTAAATTTTGATTAGACCAAGGAAATGTTGCATCAGTTATGATGTGTTTGTTAGTAGAGAACAGCTTAAACTACAAGGACACTTATTATTTAACAAGAATCCAGACAAATTCTGTCTCAAGGTCGGGTCAACACTTTGTGAAATAGAAAGGACCCAATCTCTTTCTATTCTTCCACTCTGCCATTTCAGTGTATGACTTTCATCCTAAACTTAGATAATTATAAAATATCTACCTCAAATCTTGGTATCATATTCTCTCATAACTGCATCCAAATCAGGAAAGGTTCTTCTCCTGGTGCTGCTTTTGTTTTCTGTTAGATAGCTAAACCTTTATTAGAATCTCCAAAATTTAAATCCAATTTGCTAAAAGTTATTGGCATGTCCACCTCCATACCAGTCATTGGGAAAGGGAAATGGGATTGATATCGTTGCTTTAGAAAAATCATGATTCATCACTGAAGCTAAGCGTATGGTTACTTGAACAAATTTGGGATGGCTTTAGTAAGGAAAAATGGGAAATTCCATGAGTAGGTATCTACCCATGTCCATCTTAGTGTCATTTCCAAAGATATATAGTCTTGAGGGATCAAAATTCTTCCACTCACACTAGAAGCAAACCTCATACTTAGGATAGAACTGCAGCCTTGGAGGACTTCTTAGGATATGTCATATTCATCTTGCATCCTCAGTATTGGCATAGGAATTTATGAACAAGTGCTGGACATTCAGCATACAGATATCTGTAAAGACAGGTATTTCTTCATGTGGGGGATTAATTTAACATTAGTTGCTGTTAAGCTCTTATAGAGAGAGCTCATGCTAAAGAGGGGATAAGATAGCCATGATTTCTACTCTCACAGTACTCACGGGCCAGGTGATGAGATATCATTGAACAAATAATAACAATAAAATTAGGTAGGTGTTGTAAGCAGTCCAGCTTGCTGTGAGACTACATATCCCAGCACCTTGGGAATTATTAAAAGCTTCCCAGAGGAAGGGGTATTCAAGTTGAGACCTAAAGGAGAAGAGTTGGCCAAGCAGCTCCACATCAAGATCACTGCATGTGCAAAGGCTTAACGTCAGGGAAGAATGGCACATTCAAGGATCTGAGGGAAATTTAATAAGGCTGGATGGCAGAGTTTGGAAGGAAAGTCATAAAAGATGGGACTAGTTCATGAAGGGCTTTTAAAAATACCAAGGCATTTGTAATTTGTCCCCACGTACAACAGAAAGGGACAGGAAACACACACAGGGCCTGAATTAAATTAAATACTGAGGAAATGGAGATTTTAGGCATAGGAAAAAAAGGGTCCATCTTTTCCTACCAATATTTAGGCAATATGTCTTTTCCAGAACCAAACAGAGTATTACTTGCAAGCATTTTGGCAGCAAGATGAATTTTTTTTTTTTTTTTAAGATTTTATTTATTTATTCGGCAGAGAGCACGAGAACACAAGCGGGGACAGTGTCAGGCAGAGGGAGAGGGAGAAGCGGGCTCCCCACTGAGCAAGGAGCCAGACACAGGGCTCAATTCCAGGACCCTGGGATCATGACCTGAGCTGAAGGCAGACGCTTAACCAACTGAGCCACCCAGGTGCCCCTATCGAGATGAATTATAATCATTTGCAAGATACTTGTAAGATTGAAGGTCCAGGACATTCATACTTTGAAATTTACTATACCTTTATAATTTTTATTT
This sequence comes from Eumetopias jubatus, assembly GCF_037043125.1. Classification (NCBI taxonomy): domain Eukaryota; kingdom Metazoa; phylum Chordata; class Mammalia; order Carnivora; family Otariidae; genus Eumetopias; species Eumetopias jubatus. The sequence goes on from NW_028274812.1 coordinate 96,377,752, forward strand.
ATTTTTATGACCTCATGATCAAATTCTATAAAATATACTTGATCTCAGCCAAAAAGCAGAGAAGCAATCAAATTCTATAAAATAAAATAGACTTGATAATACTCTTAATAAGTAAAAACAATGTCAATTGATGTCCAAAAGGGCTCTTAAATCCAAAAGAATGAGGCAAAGTCAAGTTGTACCAGTCAAGGTCCTTCTGTTGCAAGCTAAAGAAACCAACTCTAGCATGTGAAAAGTAGAAATGTGTTGTAAGGATGCAAGCATGTCTTACAGAGCCCAGAGATGTTCATATCTGGCCATTGAAAGGGACTATGATCAGGAAATGGAAAACCATCAGGGCCATATCTCTGTGTCTTGTTCTCTGTCCTGTCCTTGCTTAACTATTTTAGTCTCCTCTTTGTTCTCTCTGTGGACTGGGTTTCTCAGATCCCCCCTGCAACAGTAGAATATGAGTACATGTCTCATTTTAATATAAGTGATGTCAGAGATGAGCTAAGCTTCTCAGTTCATATATAAATTTTAAGAAGAAAATATCTGAGTGATCCCAGGGCAGATGTCCACCCCTGGTCTATTCAGTGAAGATCAAAACTACAGGGCTACAGAGTTGGTATTTGCTGGCCATCCAGTCATATAGTTTTGGAGAACAGGTCCCCCCAAAAAATGTCCTTTGGAGCGAGGAAAAAAAAACAAAATTCTATTACAGCACTAACAAACTGTAGACTTCTCCTATTTGAATAATTGTGCTATTAATGATATTAATCATTCAAATTATGTAGGCATACTATATCTATGATTGCACCAGCCTAAGAAATAACACATTTCTAATAATCCTCTGTATCTATATATTTTATTTGTTAAAATAAGAGAAGCTATGCTGGGATGCCTGGGTGGCTCAGTTGGTTAAGGAGCTGCCTTTGGGTCAGGTCATGATCCTGCGGTCCTGGGATCAATCCCTGCATTAGGCTCCCTGTTCAGCGGGGAGTCTGCTTCTCCCTCTTCCTCTGCCCCTCCCCCTGCTCATGTACTCTCTCTCTCCCTCTCAAATAAATAAACAAAATCTTAAAAAAAAAGAAAAGAAAGATAAGCTATGCTGAGTTAGATAGTTTAGAATGGTGCCATGCTCAAAGATAAACCAAAGAACATTTGTGGGAGAACTGTTCCATTCAATGAGGTATTCTATAATCTTTCTCTAAGCCAACTTTCTTGATCGATAAACCTTTTCCACTAACACTTAAATAGCATGATTAAGCCTCCTTTATTATCTGACTCATTAGTACCTGAATTCAGGTAGCCTAGAAATTAAATCATTATCTCATGAAGCATGCCAATAACATATGGAAGAATATAATTGTTCAGAACTCCCTTAGGGGGTTCTACTTTAATGGATTTAGAAAACAGTCTGATATCCATTACTACTCTGTTAACATAGCACAAAACTTAAATGCAATGAGTTAACTTTGAAAAAACATCCATAATAAAATAATCATGGTAAGTAAAATAAAAATAATTTTTCAATTATTTCAAACATTTTTCAGTACTTCACATCTTCTTTCTGAGGATGCTTCAGCAGCAGTACCCATATTTAGACCTTGAGTTAAGGCCCAAAAGACATGATTAAAATGACAATGGAATTCAACCTAGTCCTTGTATTCTATGTACTCTGCTTAGCTCATTGAGAAACCTAGTAATGCTCTTGCACAAATGACAATTTAATGCATGATTCTTTCATTTACACAGTTCATCCAAACCTGATTTTGATTAAAACATAGCTCATCATTGAGTCCATCTAAATATACATATACATATTTATCATGGTTGAATTCCATTACAGATTTAATCTGGAGGTTCTGAACTGCACATCACAGCAGAAAATGGCAAGAATGATACCACCTTAAAATGTGAGGTGCAACTTCATCCATATGAGTCAGAGTAGAAATCAATAGATGACATGGATAACACACTGGAATAACCTTCCTGTTCCCATCAGAATATATATCTCTGCAGGATTAGATCTAATCGGCCATGAGGCAAATTTATAAGTAATACATTCTTAAATGGGGGTTTTCAGGTAAAATTCAGAATTCTGCATCTTTTGTTAAGTAAAAACTAGCTCTGGTTAAAAAGATTAAATTGGAGGGGGAGACAAACCATGAGAGACTATGGACTCTGAAAAACAAACTGAAGGTTCTAGAGGGGAGGGGGTGGGGGGATGGGTTAGCCTGGTGATGGGTATTAAGGAGGGCACGTATTGCATGGAGCACTGGGTGTTATACGCAAACAATGAATCATGGAACACTAAGTCAAAAACTAATGATGTAATGTATAGTGATTAACAAAACAATAATAAAAAAAAGATTAAATGTCACCTCACTAAGGTAGCAATCCATAGTTGTTCACAAGTTTTCCATGTATAAATCTCAAGCCATATCCCATGATGATGCCATTAAAGCTCAGTTAGATCCAAGGAAGATATATTAAAACAAGAAATGTTGGCATGATTTTAAAAGGTAAATTTGTTCTAGGATCACACAGATTACAAACCATTTCTTTTAATATCTGAGGTTGTAGCATATTTTTAAAATTAATACAGATAGACATTCAGCAATAGTTTATTGCATGCCTTCTCTTGATACTTACTGGATACCTCTAACTGATAGAAAAAAAAAAGAGAGTTGTTCTAGTTGAGTGTTAGAAGAAACTTTACATGTCATTTGGTCTGACCTCCCACTCAAGGCAAAAATCTTTAGTACAATAGCCCTATTACAGTGAATTGTTTAAACATTTAAAGTGTTTAGGAGCTGATGTCATCATTTCAGCCTATTCTATCACTTAATTCTTATGCATTCTTCTCTATTGTAAGCTACAATTTTCTCCCTGTTGTTTCCACCATTTTGTCCTAATACAACTCCACAAAAGTGTGAGTTTGGTCTTTGTTTCCTACATCTCATAATCTAATAGGACTTTAAGTTCATTTCAAATGGCAAGTTTAAAAGAAATCACATTTTTCAGACTTGATATGGAAACCACTGTAAAAAGAAATAATCATTAAATTCATGGAATATTCAAATATTTAATTTATTAATTTCTACTTTAGATGAGTCCAAGGCAAAGAAATGTTTTGTTTTATATATTACATATTCATTTAGAATGCCAACAAATGCTTTAAAAATTGAGGGTTTTTATTTTACAAGCTAGGAACACACACCCGTAAAATAGCTGTCCTTACCTTATTAGCAAAGTGCATTATTTTCTGATGAATATAAATTGGCGGGAATTCAGAATTAATTTTGAACCCTGCTATAACATATGGTAAGAGGGCTTAATCTCAAAAATCTACAGATTTCTAGGGGCGCCTGGGTGGCTCAGTCGTTAAGCGTCTGCCTTCGGCTCAGGTCATGATCCCGGGCTCCTGGGATGGAGCCCCGCATTGGGCTCCCTGCTCGGCGGGAAGCCTGCTTCTCCCTCTCCCTCTCCCACTCCCCCTGCTTGTGTTCCTGCTCTCGCTGTCCCTGTCTCTGTCAGATGAATAAATAAAATCTTTAAAAAAAAAATCTACAGATTTCTATATTTAAATGCCAGTGTTATTTGACTTATGAGGTATGTTGGAATTTATCTTCAGTTCTCCCATTTTATAGAAAAGCAAATCAAGGCCAAGAAGGTTAAGCATATTTCATATGATCACATATCCATTAGATGTAAAGACAGGAATATAATGAGGTTTCCTGTCTTTTCAAAAAATTTTTTTCTTACTGCATGATAAATCTTGAACTTGAAAAATTACTTTAAGTCAATGATAATTCTCACACATACAAAATTTATTTTATAATAATCATCAATTATTTTTGCCTTTTCTGATGTGATCTTTTTAAGAGGAACAGGTCATGTTAAAAGTTTCCAAAATTAATTAAAAGATAAAATCTTTCTGATGTATAATAGTGCATATAAAACCTTTCATGTTTTTTTTTTTTAAGATTTTATTTATTTATTCATGAGAGACAGACAGAGAGGGACAGGGAGAAAGAGAGAGGGAGGCAGAGGGAGAAGCAGGCTCCCCAAGGGGCCGGGAGCTCGATGCGGGACTCGATCCCAGGACCCTGGGATCATGACCTGAGCTGAAGGCAGACGCTTAACCATCTGAGCCACCCAGGCGCCCAAAAACTTTCATGTTTTCAATAAATGTTACATATCTTATTTTTGCAGCCATATTTTTGATATCATTAGGATGAGCCAAGGACATGAAACTTAATTCTCAATTTGTTCCTATTTTTAAAAGCATCTTTGGCTTTTGCAAATCCTGATAGGTAGATGTTATTTTTTCACCATATTCCTTGCATGCATTTTTCCTTTAAAATAAACCAAATGCTTATTAAATTCTTAATAGCCTCACACATTTTCCACTACATCCAGTTTCTGTTTGAAAAATCTATCTTTTCAAAAAAAAAAAAAGAAAGAAAATCTGTGTTTTCTTGCACTTTACCTTAGCTCATCTTTTGAACACATAGCTAGTTTCATAGAATAAATATTTTTCTTTCAAAGAAGATGAATAAAATTTCCAGCTATAACCTCAGTTATGAGATTTCTTATGTATAATTGTCTTGCAACTTCACATTTTTATAATTATTCATAGTGATTCTCTAATTTCTATTGTTTCAAATATTATGAATTCAAATAAAATTTTTAAATTTTATACAAATTGTTAATTTGTATAACTACACCCACACTTATACTAAAACTGTTTGAGCCATAACTTAGTCCTTCCTTTCTACTACCAAATACCTGAAATTTTATTCAACCAATACTTGGCCTTCTCTTAGTCTTATTAAATGCTTCTCAAAATTTTAATAAATATTTATTTAGGCACCAGCCCTCAAAAAAAATGAGAAAATGCTTTCAGTAAGTGAAAAAGTTTATAAATATTATTTAACAAATGTAAAAAAGTCATTTTTTAAAAAATGAAAATGCAAATATAATAATAAGTGTATGAGAAAATTCAGGCTAAGTAAACTATAATAGATTAACAATAGAGATGTGTTATACCAGGTAACCAGAGTAAGGATTAAAAACCTGGATAAGAAAACAAATGATGAGGGTGCCTGGGTGGCTCAGTCAGCTAAGTGTCTGCCTTGGGCTCAGGTCATGATCTCAGGGTCCTGGGATAGGGGCCCACATCAGGCTCCCCACTCACGGGGGAGCCTGCTTCTCCCTCTGCCTGCTGCTTCCCGTGCTTGTGTGCGCACTCTCTCTGTCAAATAAATAAATAAAATCTTAAAAAAAATGATACAAATGATATTTCTCTTACCTAAAAATCAAACATATGAGCCAACCAACAAATAAAAAAAAAAAAAAAACTCAAGAAATCACTCTTGAGGGTATTCTGCCCTCCAAGCACTTCCTATTTTATTTTCTTTAATTGTAAAACTCATTGAAGGAATTTTCTGTATCAATGTCTCTAATTTCTCTTCTATTCTCTCTTGAATCCACTCTACTTGTCCTCTTTCTACCCCATAATGTACCAAAAACATTCTCCCTAAGGTCATCAATGACACTCACAGTCCTAAATCTCACCGCCCATTCTCCTCTCCCATCTCACTTTATTTATCAGTAGCACTTGACACAGCTGATGACTCTCTCCTTAAAACAATTAAATATCTTGGTTCCTTTAGATTTCTTCTTCACTGACCATTCTTCTCAGTCTCCTCTCACATTTCATTGTTTTTCTAACTTTTTTTGGAGTAAATCACATCTCAGTTCTTAGGTGTTTTCTTTTCTATATATTCACCTACTTAGTGATCTCATCCAGGCTCACCACTTTAAATACCACCAAGTACTTGCTGATATTTCCCTAAAAATATCTTCAACTTGTGCTTCTCTACCAAATTCATTCCCATATGTTTAAGTGCCTACTTGGCTTCTCCACTTGGATAGCTAATAGGCATCTCCAACTCAAATATAATTTTGGTATTTTTGATTTGAACTCTTCCAAATCCAAGCTCCTACTTCCTTAGGACAACAACTTTGGTAACATCCTTAAGTTCATTTGTGAATAAATATTGTTGGCTCTACTTTCAAGATATGTTCAAAGTATGATAGTTCTCACTATCTACACCTCCATTGCTCCCATCTTCATCTAACCTGCATCTAATCATTGCAATAGCCTATGAGGTAACTCTCTGCTTCCACTCTTGATCCCAGTCATAGCTCAGGTTCCCCTAGAAGAAGATTCTAAGAAAAGAATTCAAGCAAATGCAGTTTATTTGGGAAGTGCTCCCCAGAAAGACTTTTGAGAAACAGAGAAGTGGGGTCAGAAGGAGGAAAACTAATAAAAATTATGTCATGGAACAAGACACCAGTAACCTGAGCTTACTTAAGAGGGAGGCGCTCATAGTAATACTGTAGAACACACAACTTAGAGTTATCCGCCCAAGGAGAGAGAGAGACCCGTGATATTTATCTACTAACTACCCTGACTCATATGTTGAGAGCGCTTCCAGTCTGAGCTCCATGGCACTTTCAATCGGCTGGATATGTGGGCAGATTAAGCTCCTACAGTAATTAGAACATAGAAAAAGCCTTTATGCAAAATGTCACAGGAAGTGAAAGTCAGGTTGTGAAGTTAAGCATGAAGCAGACAGAAGTAGTCGATACAGTATCTGGTATGCCCGCACAGTATATTTTCAACCCAGCCACAGAGTGAGTCTGTGAAATGTATTTACATTCACTTTTCTGCTCAAATCCTCCTAATGGATTCCCATTTCACCTGGAGAAAAAAAAAAACTTAGGTCTTTATAATGACTTACAAGTTCTTACCAGATATTCCACCTGTTCCTCAACTACATCTCTTTTGCCTGCCATTAATTCCTTACTCTTGCTCATATAACCCAGATATGATTCTACATCAGGGCTTTTACACCTGCTGTTTCCTTTGTTGGGAATGTTATTTCCTAGGATATCTTCATGGTTTCTCACCCCCTTCCGAAAAATCTTTGCTCAAATGTTACTTTTTGGGAAGAACTTCTCTGGCCATCCAATATTAAGGTAAGTCCATACCTCCCTAGGCATTCCCTAACCCCTCTCCCATTTTATTTTTTTCCATAGCACCTAACCTCATCTAAAATTTTAATGTACATATTTTACTTATCACTTTTGTTGATTGTCTCAACTCTCAGAAAATTGAGCTCCAAAAGGTCAGTGGCTATTTCTATCTAGTTCATTTGTCTACTCCCCGTTCTTTTAACACAACTGGGTACATGATAGATCCATTGGGAATAAACAAAAACAAAACCAAAAAACCTAAACAATGACTACAATATTGAATGCCATTGAATATCATTGTTGAATAAGATGGCCAATCAATAATCAAGAAAAATAAAATATTTCTCAAGCTTGAGCTTTGCAGGTTATTTGTCAAATAAGTTTATATATATAGGACAAATGAAAAAAAATCCATCCTTGAGAAAAATTTTATTTTATATAGTCATATATAGATAGTCTCTTTATAAAGCTTAGGGTACATAGTTTATCTCTTCTAGAGACAATTTTAGAGGGGCATTTAATTATGCTGTTGTTCTCAGTTTTTTGGGGGGTTTCCTTTTTTTAAATTTTAAGTTCAATTAATTAACAATATAGTGTATTATTGGTTTTAGAGTTCAGTGATTCATCAGTTGCATACAACACCCGTACTCATTCCATCACGTGCCCTCCTTCATGCCCACCACCCAGTCACCCCATCCCCCCCTTCCCCTCCCCTCCAGCAAGCCTGTTTCTTTCCTATGCTTAAGAAGTCTCTTATGGTTTGTCTCCCTCTCTGGTTTCATCTTGTTTTATTCCTCCTAGGTTTTTGTTTTTTTTTTAACTAACCAGAATCATGCTGTATGTATTGTTCATGTGCTTTTTGGAGATGTTCTCAGCCTAGCACACTCCTTTTATCCATTCTGTATTCCACAGAAATAGATGTTTGGGTTGCTTCATTCTGCTGTTATAATTATTCCCATTTTTGTGCACAAACTTGGGTACAGGGGCTGAAATTTGAGGGGAACAGTGTCAATTTGAGCCCTTGGCAATCTGAGGTGAAGGCGTGTTGACTTGGCATTTAGCAGGTGGCAGGCCGTGCATGCTGACTCGGGCAGGAGGGCAGCTGGACTGTGAATTTGGGACCCACAGGACGATGGCATCATGTGTGACAGGGATGCGGCTGGTTTTGTTTTTAATTTTTGTTTTTCTGGGAAACTTGATCTCTCCCTCTATTCTAAACGAAAGCCTTGCTGGATAGAGTATTCTTGGCTGTAGATTTTTTCCTTTTAGCAGTTGGAATCTATCATGCCACTTTCTTCTGGCCTGCAGAATTTCTGCTGAAAAACCCACTGATAGCTGTATGGGGTTTCCTTTGTATGTACCTGCTTTCCTTTCTCTTGCTGCTTTTAAAATTCTCTCTTTCTCACTACATTTGGCCGTCTTATTTACTTCGTGTCTTGGTGCAGATCTCTTTGGGTTGGTTTTGTTGGGGGCTCTCTGTGCCTCCTGGATCTGGATTTCTCTTTCCTTCCCCAGATTCAGGAAGTTTTCAGCTATTATTTCTTCAGACAAATCTTCTGCCCCCCTTTCCTCGCTCTTCTCCTTCTGTGATCCCTATCATGCGACTGTTAGGCCTGACAGCATTGCTCAGTTCCCTGGGTCTATTTTCATTTTGCATATTTTCCCCCCTCTCATCTGCTCGGCTTCATTGCTTTCCATGACTCTGTCCTCCAGGTGGCTGGTCCTTTCTTCTACTTCCTCTTGCTTGCTATTTATTCCAGATGGTCTATTTTTATTTCCATTTAGTAAATCCAATAGCTCTAACTGGTTCTTTTTTACATCTCCTAGCTCTTGGTGGAGGGTCTCAAGGAAGTCCTGCAGTCCTTCTTCAATTCCAGTGAGAATCTTTATGAGCGTTACTTTAAATTTGCTATCAGACATATTACTTATCTCCGTTTCGCTTAGGTCTCCTGCTCTGATTTTGTCCTGTTCTTTGATTTGGGACACATTCCTCTGTCTCCTCATTCTGTCCCTTGCGTTGTCTGTTTTTCTGTGTTAGGAAAGTCAGCTACGTCTCCTGCACTTGAAAATAGTGGCTCTATGAAGAAGAGGTCCTGCAGTGCAATGTCTATTCCCCAGAACCTGGTGCTTCAGGGGGTGTCTCCTATGTGTGTTGCTCCAGGGGGTGTCCTACCTTGTGGCTGGGTTGTGTTTGCCTTTAGTCCTGTTGTCTGCGATGGCTCCCTACCTGTTGTGGGCAGAGTCTGGTGCCCGTGGTGTTGGTGGGCTGCTCCGGGGCTGCCTCGGGCTTGAGTCAAGTCAGACCAGGTGTTTGCCAGAGATGCAGTAGCACCAAATTGCAGGCACTGTCCCTGTGTCGTCCCTGGAGAAGCTTTTGTTGGTGGGTGGGGCCTGCAGTCAGACCAGCTCCCTGCCCTCAGCCCGCTGCTGGGGTCACAGTCAGACGGGTGTGTGGTTATCTTCCCCTCTCCCTGGGGCAGGACTCACTCTGGAGTGGTGCTGACCTTGTCTGGGCCGCGCACACACTGCCAGGCTTGTGGCACCACTTTGACGGGATCTTGCCAAGAGCGATCAGAGCGGGTGGATCTGCTTCGCTGTGGCCTCTTGTCTATGCCGGGCTGCGGAGAGTCTGTTCTGCCAGTTTTCGGGCTGCTTTTTGGGTTATTTATGCCGATGTGGGTGCTCTCTAGGCGGCCACGTGGCAAGAGGTCAGCACTGGGACGTCCTGCTCCACCATCTTCCCAGCAGCCTCTGCTCTGTTGTTCTCAGTTTTGATTTTTACATATCAATAAAACCTAGAGAACTCTGAATAATAAAAGGTAATTACTCCTTCTAAGCCAGTTGTTTTCACATTTTAAAACAATTCGTATATGTTTTAAACAACTTTGATGTTGAAGCAAATACTACGAAGATGAAAAGAGAACTGCTAAGGCTCAAGTGGCGTACGTGTATGTGTGTGTGTGTATAAGAGTGTTGCCCCCCAAAACTATATGTCCCTGCCATGCTTTTGACAGGGCATATCCAGAAAAAAGTCATTCTATGAAGATAGATCAGCTCCTGAAGTTAAGCATTTATAAGGCAAAGATCACCAAGTCCAGGATTCAGTTTGACTTTTCCTTTAATGAGGGTTATCACCTCCACAAAAAGGAGGTATCTTGCTTATGAATATTCAATACATATTTCCAGTGATATTAAAATTTGTTAATGGGCAAAAAGGAATGAACAAGAATAGGTGGTAGAAAGAAAAGGGATAGACCTATACATCTAATAGGTATCATTTCTTCCCTGAAAAGCAAAGATAGAAATGAAAAAAAAAAATCTATCCTGATTATCAAAGCTTTTCTTTAAAATTTAATTATTATTTGATTTGAAAAGTTTTCTCCACTCTTCTCAAATTTGAGAGCCTATGGACTTTCATATAACCTTGCACTTACCCCTACTGTGAGTGCAGGGATATTTCTTTAATTTTTTAATATTGCTTTATCTCAAGTTCTTTTCTAATATTAGATTCTTAAAATTGCTTCTTGAATAAATGTATTATTTAGATCTATGGTCAAGAACCATTTGAAACCAATAAAAACAGTAATCACATAAATTTGAACAAATATAAATAGACATTAGTAGACGTTTCTGACTTAATTTTCTAATACTTGTTATAAAATTTGTGTGTTGTATGTGGATCTAAATAATCTGGAAAAAAAACTGTCTACCCCAAATTTTCCTGAAGTATAGAATATTCAATTAACCTCTAGTTTGGTAGAAGGTGGACTGTACCTCTTAGATTTATGTAACTACTTCCTAAGCATTGTATATGTCATATATGGGTTCATTTATTCTCTTGAAAAATTAGTTTTGCGGGGCGCCTGGGTGGCTCAGTTGGTTAGGCGACTGCCTTCGGCTCAGGTCATGATCCTGGAGTCCCGGGATCGAGTCCCGCATCAGGCTCCCTGCTCAGCAGGGAGTCTGCTTCTCCCTCTGACCCTCTCCCCTCTCGTGCTCTCTCTCTCTCATTCTCTCTCTCTCAAATAATAAATAAAATCTTAAAAAAAAAAATTTGTTAAAAGAAAAATTAGTTTTGCATGGCTTTTTTTTTGCTACTAATAAATTGGTATAGCTAAAAAAGAAAAAGGATAATTTACACATTATGTCTATTATTTAATAATATTTTCATAAATGCACAAAAAATCATCTCATTTTTTCCAATATAAACTAGAATTGTATCATTGAAATTTACTTTTAGAATTTCACACACATGTGTTTTGGAAATGAACATATGTGTATTTTCATGCTTCATCTCAAGTTCTATGAGTTTTCTGTTCAGGATTTCCAGAATAATTAGCATGACCTAAACAGGAATAAAGAAAGGTCTAAGTCTGAACAGAACTTTACCAATTGCATCACTGATGCAGCTGGATGGAAATTCTTGGGCTTGTACTTCTCTCCCTAAAGCAGAATGGGACAAATGGCACCAAGGAAGACAGAGAAAGTCCGATACATGTGCTTTGCCTGCACCTAATTCCAAGATACAAGTAGCTTCAATGACCAAGAAGGAAAAGAAGATGGTCTCCTCTAAAATTTGGGAAAACTTACCAAACATCTATCTTAATTGCTACTCTCATCAGCTCAACTCTTTCTATACCCATGCAAGCGGGCAACATGGAAACAAGAAGGATAAGAGTCTTATTTATGCAAGCAAAAAATTGCAAATAGGTATAGAGCAAAGAAGAGAATCAACGTTTGCTTGGAGATTTAATCTCTTTTATCTTTTAGGCTCAACTTTATCTCAAGAATTAAAAACTGTAGCTAATTCTAGTTGAGTTACACTAGGTTATAGATTGTAGAGAAAAGACTTCAACACTAGTCCCCAAAGCCTGTCTTACCTATTTCATAAATTTAGATAGGTACTGTGCTCATAAACTTGACACTGTAGATTGAATCTGAGAAAGAAAAGCTGCCAGCACTCAAGTGGGCAGGAAGGGGAGGTGGCACTCCTCTGGAGCTCACCACTGCAGGAATTGGATATCACTCCTTGAATTTAAAAAATGAATGATAGGGACGCCTGGGTGGCTCAGTTGAATAAGTGTCTGCCTTCGGCTTAGGTCATGATCCCAGGGTCCTGGGATCGAGTCCCACATCGGGCTCCTTGTTCAGTGAGGAGTCTGCTTCTCCCTCTGCCTGCCGCTCCTGCTGCTTGTGCTTTTTTCTCTTTCTCTCTAATAAATAAATAAAATCTTTAAAAAAAATTAAAAAAAATTAAAAAAAATAAAAATGAATGATAACAGTAGGGGTATGAAAAATATATGAGTAAAGAAAAAAAGAATTTAGACTGAAGACTCAAATCAGGGTATAGTTAAAAATCATTCTAAAAAGCAGATGAAACTCTTGAGGAATATTTTGCTTGAGTTTTTCCAAAAATGGAAGAGTACAGTGGCCTCTTTGGAAGAAGAATAAGGACTCATGAATGAAGGAGAGCCGAACAAAAAGTAGATGAATTAAAAATAAAACAGTACAATGAGACTTGAAATTCAATGGAAGAATTTAAAAGCTAGAGGTACTGGAAACTAGAACCAACACTGTGCAGAGAAACATCCCAGAATTCAAAGAAAAAGAAAAACTATGTAAGAGAAGATAACAAATGGAACAGACATACAGTTTAAGAATTATATGTACTATTGAAGAAAATTCAGGAATAAGCATATATGAATAATATATAGATAGAATATATGAAATAATACAAATGTTTTCTAAATATAAAATTCAAAGCAGATGAAATATGTTCATACAATATCAGATATGTGATTACCAAGGAAGGAGGAAAATATATGACATCTCAAAAAGCAAAACGATTAGGTTTGACTAAAATAATTTCTTCACAGCACTAACGTGCAAAGATCTTTGAAAAAAATGTATGTACAATTAGATTGTAAAATTTTATTACTGAAGAATTGTATGTCCAATCAATCTTATGTTTATTTGCAAAGCTAGTGAAATTATAGTCTCTGCAGGGAAAGGAGAATTTGCATTTATAAAACTGATACATGTATCAAAATCAAGACATCAACACTGAAAAAACAAAGTATGAATAACTACAGCTGAATATTGAAACCAATTATATCATAGAATAACAAATAATTTGAAAAATGTATACAAAATACAAAGGAAACTGAAAACTACTGTACAAATTAAGATTTATGGAATATATAATAATATAGTATAAAATAGAGTGAGCAGAGAAGAAGAGTTAATATACTGCAGACAAGAAGAGTCAAAATTGTACGTACTGTCTTGTCATGAATGGCAAAAATCAGAAATTACTCTGTAGATTTTAATTTTGATAATAGGATCAAGGAAATTGTAAAGAGGCATATGGAATCATGAAAAAGTAAAAGTAGGGAAGAGGGAGAAAAAGCAGTTAATGCCTTTACTAATGAAACAACTGATAGACTTAAAAACAACCATGTAGAATCAAGCTTGTGAGACCCACTTTCAAAATCGCTAAATATTTTTTAAAAATAAGAAAATAAATAAGCATGAAAATACATATAGTAAAATTGGAGGGAAAAGGACATTTTTAAGTATAGAGAAAATATATAGTAAAAAACACCTAGAAGTGCCTGGGTGGCTCAGTTGGTTAAGCATTTGACTCTTGGGTTTGGCTCTGGTCATGATCTCAGGGTTGTGAGATAGGCCCAGGGCTCTGTACTCAGTGGGGAGTCTGCATGAGATTCTCTTCCTCTCCCCCACCAGCACTTCTCTCTCTCTCTCTCTAATAAATAAATAAATCTTTAAAAACTGCTTTAAAAAAACACCTAAATTAAGCTAAAATTCTTCACAAAAGTATCTTAAATTATATGCATTTTCATCTTGATTGCTACAATCAAAGTGGATCTTCCAGGTGGAAAAATGATATGGATGGAAATAGTCACCTGGAGCAGTAAGTGGCAGAGCCCAGGTTTGTCAGGCACCAAAGACCAACTGTATCCGCTATGCTGTACTCATTCGCATCCATGACACAGGCTGTAGATTTTTTAAATGTATTCATTCAAGTCCTAAGCACATTGAGAGTATGCAATAAATAAAATTTTGATGGTTTTAGATTTTTGACTGACTGATTAAATCCTTCCCTTACGAATTTTTCATTTCATTCACACAAACAGGAGAAACCTGAAATTTTAATATATTTTTCTCACATCATCAATTATAGAGAATGTTCTTTTCTCTAGCTTTAAATTATACCCAAATTGCATGTTCTTGCTAATTTTTTTCAAAATAAAACAAATGTAATTATTTTAAAGTGCACATAAGGGACATTTAAGACTATTATCCTTAAATGCCTAACTGTATTTTGTAGTATTCTTCCCATTGGCTTTTTTTTTTTGATGGATATATTACTAGAAAAAAATCAATCTAATACCTTAATTTGAATATGTGTACCTGGGGTAGATATATTAGGAAGAAAAAGGAGATGATGCCTGTTTCCACTACTCTCATCTCTCTGATTTTAATTTAAGCCACTTCCTCTGGTTTCATCCTCAGTGGGTACCTAGAACAACTTGATATAACATTTTTCTCAAGATACCTTTACCTAAATACATTTTAAAAGTTTTAAGATAGTCTTCAAGTCATTTTGGTACATTTTCCTTTTCATTTTATTATTGTGTGTGTGTGTGTGTAATATTTCCCTCCCTGAGGTTTTTATATTGTGATGTTTCTGTCTTTAAAAAAAAAAAGTCAATCTCCTACTGATTTTTTGTCTTCTCTTTATTTACCCTTTCAGTTCTCTGCTGTTACTGGGTATCTTCTTCATTCATTCTTTTCTCTTCCTGTCCTTTATTCTGAAAGTTAGTGACTTCAAAATTATCATTTTTACAGTGCTTTTGGTGATAATTGTACTGGAAAACAAGACTCATAGAAACAATGTATCTCTGTCTACATTATACAATTTTTAAATATTTTATATGAATCACTCCATGTTTGTTTTTAATCTAATTTTGTCTTCCCAAATGATATTTTCATTAAAAGCAATAAAATTTTTAGTTTTATAGAAATTCAAGAGGCCAACATCTCTTTCATTAAAAAAGCCCCAGATTTGATGATAAAGAACTGTCATTAATATCTCATTGTTTTGGTGTCCCAATATTCATATTTCCAGCCCACTCAGTGACAAAGACACATAATTAAATACTAAACTTGCAGAAACTTAATATTAGGGAGTTGAACAGAATAGAATCTCCCAAAGTAAATCTCAAGTTTACTTCTATGACTTTGTTCATCATGCTTATTATAAAATTAGGTTCTAATATTAATATTGTAAGATTCATAGTGTTGATAGTGAAGTAGGAATAATACATAGAGTTAGCATCTCAGATATATTTTCTAATTTGAAACATGAAAATGAGCATCTATATTTAATTATATACTGAATTATTTTCAAAATTCCACTACATGAGTAGGGTCTCCATATGACATACTTGTTATTTTTTAAACAGAGTGTGTTAGAATATAAAAGTATAATGTTTAAAATAAATTCTACTTTTTTTATTACTGTTGTTCAAAAATAAAGCATTATTTTCTTATAAAGAAAAGTCATATAAGGACTTAAAAGATCAACATAAAACATTTTCTCCTATTAGAACTTTAATTAAATGAACTTGCAAATGACCAATGTCTCCAATAATATCATATAATTCTAAAAATTACTGCAAATGAGGAAAACCAAGCATTTAGGCTAGCTATGGAGACTCCCATTTTAAGATATATGAGATTTTACTTCCCTTTCCTAATGTTAAGTTACTAATACAAATGTAGAAGATATTGTCCTTTTATCTCAACTCTCTATGATCATGAAAAATAAAGGGAATTTAGACAAGTGAACAAAAACCTTATTTAGGACACTATTTTAAAATGTTATGAAAAAAATAAAACTTTACCCAGCATTGCAGGGGCAGACAACAAATTTGAGATTTATTCATTTCTGTTCCATTGCTGAGGTGATAACAAGCTGAGAACCAGTATTAAGACAGCAACAGAGAAGGAAAGGACATGCAAAGGTCAGAAAGCAAATGGTATTAACGTATCCATTAAAGGAATTAACTTTGTAGTATTGTAGTCCTACATTGATAAAATGAGCCAGCAACGCTAGCTCTGAATGACTTCTTTTTAAAAATCGATTTTAAAAAAAGGTAATAATAAAACAACCAAACTATTACATTTGATGAGAAATTTGGAGATAAATTATTTCAATCAATTCTCACAGGTAAACAGGAAAGCAGGAAAGGAGCAGTGGGAATTCCTCCATAAATTGTGGTTGGTCAGAGAGGTGATTAAACCCCAAGGTGTACCATTTGGAGTAGAAGGGAGAAAAAAATTCTCAAGGACAAAGACGTTTTTGAGGATATGAAAGGCTGGAGGTTGTGAAAGTTTACCTTGTTTGTGCTGTGACTCTACAGCACTTTTTGCTTCATCTTTTGTCCCTCCTGTCATTGGATTCCTGATGCCTCCATCTATTGTGTTACTGTTTCCTTCCCAACCATTAAGCTAATTTTGCACATACACTCCTATATTTCAGTACACTGTTCATATCTCTTTAATAGTAGATAACACATTGTGTTTTTATGTAATATATTGCATTTCTGTCCTTTCCAGGAGACCATTAACTCTTTGAGGAAAATAATCATATCTTAGAGGTGCCTGGGTGGCTCAGTCATTAAGAGTCTGCCTTCAGCTCAGGTCATGATCCTAGGGTCCTGGGATCGAGCCCCGCATCGGGCTCCCTGCTCCGTGGGAAGCCTGCTTCTCCCTCTCCCACTCCCCCTGCTTGTGTTCCCTCTCTTGCTGTGTCTCTCTCTGTCAAATAAATAAAATCTTTAAAAAAAAAGAAAATAATGATATCTTTTTGATCTTTGTTCGCTCTAGTGTCAAGGAGAATGGCAATGAAAAGATGTTCAATAATTATTTCATGAATGAATGAATGACAGTACTCTCATTATTCATCTTTAATTACACCCATTCAACAGTAGCATACCACCCAGACTAGATCTCTGGAGAACATCAGTATCTAGAGCTGCAGGATACTGACATTTTCTCTTGAGAAAATGGTATTCCATGACCTTCCAAAGGAATCAGTCCCTATGAACTTGCAATTATTATCCACAAGCCTTCAGTGAATTTCTTCACTTCTTAAATATGAGCACAGATCATGTTTTCTTATACTCACACAATGCTAAAAATAGAACTTCAAGCACTTAATTATAATGTTGAATAGAAAAATGAACATAAAAACTACAACATATATCCTGTTCCTGTGTTATAGTCAGGGTATATAGATTGAAATACAATACTTAGACATTACCTGCAAAAGAAGAGGACATCTAGATTTGTAAAGAATGAATTTAAACTGTTTTATCAACCTATACTTACCTTATTTATCAATACTCTAAGTAAACACAAAATGACAGTTTAGAACCCAGGTGCAGGGAAGTTGAAGATGATGGCTTTATTTACTTTTTGTTCCTTTTCTTTCTTTTTTTCTTTAAATGCCATTCTTAATAAAAGCCAAGATAGTAAAAAAAACAAAAAACTCCTAAATATTTTTCTAGAAATGAAAATAGAAGCTTTAAATTTGAGTCCCTTGAGCTGAATATAAAGGAAAATCAAATTATCTATAACTAATGACAGTAATAATTCCTTAAAGTACATGTTAGTATAAATTCTTATGTATATATACAACATATATACAACGTACATGAAAAAATTTAGACTTATATAATCCAATTCTGAGTTAACGTAGTCCAAAATAAAAATGTCTCTTCTCTAACCTACTATAGCCAAGTATGCCTCAAGCATTATACATTTTTTACAATATTCTTGTAACACCTACTCTTTGGAGGTGGAATATTTGTAAACTCCAGTATATTGAAAAAAAAGGTAGGTAACCATCTGTCTGCAGTGGATTACACAGAGCTTGCTAGAGTCTTATGTTTCCTCCTTGTCTCCATACAGAGGATTAAGGATATCTCAGTGAAAAACTGCATTTCTAAAATCATAGTGTGGACAAGTACTTGGAGGAGAATTTTTATTTCTTGTCTTAATCCATATCTACCCAGTATTTCCATATCTTCGATATTATTGCCAAAAAATTTTTGGTGCTTTTAGAATTTCACATAATCCTACTATCTCTTTTGTGACCAGCAATTCCTGATATTTATTATTTAATAAATCAGCACTACTAGATCTAAATCAGAGACAGTTCTTCACATGCCTTTGTGTGGTTTGTTTGACACCTTTTTTTTTAAAGATTTTTTATTTATGTATTTGACAGACAGAGACAGCAGGAAAGGGAACACAAGCAGGGGGAGGGGGAGAGGGAGATGCAGGCTTCCCGCTGAGCAGGGAGCCCTATGCGGGGCTCCATCCCAGGACCCTAGGATCATGACCTGAGCCTAAGGCAGACACTTAACGACTGAGCCACTCAGGCACCCGTGTGACAACTTTTATTCTCATAACAACCTTCTAGTCCTTTCCATGACATAATTAACTACATTTATTATATTTAGCAGTATTTGTATAGATTTTGTTTAATGATTCAAGGATGCACACAGCAAAAGAAAATAAATTTCATTTTAATCTTGAAACAATGGCTTCATAGAGAAAATCATAAATTGGAAAGTACAGAAAAAATCTTTGCATTACTAATTCTATTTATTTCTAGATTTTTTTCTAAAACTTTGCCTTACAAATTCTACATGCAATGAATTCTGCTTATTATGCCAGACTTGTGAAATGTCCTATTTTGGAAAAGCCATATAACAAAAATTGTGTACTGACTACTATAATAATAAATTGAACCAATGTGCACATTGATATCTCTGCTTAAAATGTTACATAACTAAATATTACTTTGAGGGAGAGCAGAATATGTGACCCCAAAATATACTACTTAGCATGTGGTTTATTTTAAGCTGAAGACAATCAACATGCAGCAGACTCAAGAAAAAAAAAAACTTATTTTTTTAAAGATTTTATTTATTTATTTGACAGAAAGAGAGAGAGCACAAGCAGAGGGAGTGGCAGGCAGAGGGAGAGGAAGAAGTAGGCAGAAGGAGAGGGGAGAGGGAGAAGCAGGCTCCCCATGGAGCAGGGAGCCTGAGGCTGCTTGATCCCAGGACCCTGGGATCATGACCCATGACCCGAGCTGAAGGCAGTCACTTAACCAACTGAGTCACCCAGGGGCCCCAAGAAAAAAACTTTTATCTCCGCCTTAACTGCTTAAAAGAATGTGGATAGGAGGCCTGGCCCAGAAAGAGATCTATCACTAGAGATAAATTTTTATTTGAAAGGCCTATCTACATGGCAGCACAAGCATCTAATTACCAAACAACTGCTCTTCTTCTTGTCCTGTAAGTCACCCTCTTCCCCTTTGAAGCTCCCAGCCCCTGTCCCATTCCTTAGTTCAGGAGAGCAGAAAAGCCTCAATTGACCAACGTGGTCGTGGGTCACATATCTTTGGGGCTCTCATACCTATGAAGTTAAATTTGTTTTTCTCTTATTAATCTGCTTTATGTGAATTTAATTATTAGACCAGCTGACAAACTTAAAAAGGGATAAGGAAATTTTTTCCACCCCTACAACTTCAAAGTTATCACTGAGAAAACTGGGAGCTCTGGCACATTTGGCCTTCCTTTTTCTCCTGTGACTCCTCCCATTGGCCGTCATGCTACATTTTCTTGTTTTTCTGCCTAATCCCATTTCAAATCAGGTCTTTTAATCTTCTCTCCTCAGATATCTCTTTATTGACACAGTTGAATTTGGGTCAAATGTACAACCATCTGACTTTCAGTTTGGCTTCCAAAAATAGGAGGTCTCAAATAATAGGAGTTCTACCTTCATTTTTTCCTATGGCAAGGATTTTCATATTCAGTGTACTATAATCCTATTTATTTAATTTTATTTTTTTTAATATTTAAATTCAGTTTAGTTAACATAATATGTATTACTAGTTTCAGGGGTAAAATTTAGTGATTCATCAGTTGCATATAACATCCAGTGCTCATTATATCAAGTGCCCTCCTTCGTGCCCTGGCTTGACTTTCTACTTAACCTCCTGACTTCACTTCCAAATGCTCATCATACACTTACCTTTACTATCTCAAATTTAGAATGTGTGGCACCAAACTTTTGATTCTCCTTCCCTGCTTCCAATCTGCATCTTTCCCCAGGGTCTCATATCTCAATAAATAGTACCACCACCAATCCTGATATGAAAATGTTGACTCCTCTCTTTCTCTCACACCCTTATGCAATTCCTCAGCAAATTCTGTTGGTTCTATTGCCAATATATATCCTAAATATCACCACTAGAATAAAAGTTTCCTAAGAGAAGAAGCTTTGTCTATTTTGTTTGCTGCTCATAGGCACACAATAAATATTTTTTTGAACCAATGAATTCAATTAGTGTTGCAAAAAATGTCTTGCCATTTGATATAGCCATCAAGAAATTTATATTCTGTGTATGCTTTCAATTATTCCAGAAGACATTGTCTATGTAATTCTTACATAAACTGTATACATTGCTTACATAGGCACAAAGAAAAGATCACTCAGAGTAGCAAACTAATTGTGAATGGCATGTGGGGGAGCAAGCCCTCCTTCCTACTGGACAGATCTACATGTGTACTCCTCTAGCAATTCAAACTCAAACCTGCCTTGGCCAAATTCATCACGACCCCTCTACTAATGACACTTGATTTTCTTTCTATATGTTTTATGTTAAGAAAAAGACAAATAAGATAATCACTGTACTTTAACTAAAAACTTCTGTTAATCAGAAGATTCTTTTCTGTTCCTATCAATCCCTACATCTGATGAGTTGCTAATTTCTACCTCCAGAATGTCTCTCATACTTGTTTCCCTTTTTTCCATATTCAATTCTACTGCCTTGGTTTTACCCTTATAATCACTTTCCTGAAGAGTCTCAACAGACTTCCCAGTATCTGGTCTCTCATAACTTCAACCCATTCTTACCATTGCCCCAGATTAATTTTCCTTTGGGAAGCTCTGATATGTTAGAACTTATTTCCAAATGATACCCATCAAATAAAGAAGACCATGGAAGTAAAGCAAAGCATTAAGGGAGATGACTTAGAGTCTCTATTTTTTGAAACCATCCAGAAAAGTTCATGAAACCCTATGTTTTAAGGGGATTCCTTGGATGATATTTCAGCATAGCTGTTTATATATCTGCAAGCAATCATAAATTTACTCTTTCTACTTCATCAATATAGGTGTCATTTCTTTCTAACCTTTGGAACTTTTTAAAAGTCTCATGCTCTCATATCAAAAAAACCTCAAATGGTACCTCCTCAGTGTAGGAGTACCTCCTACCCCAAGTCAGATCAAACTTTTATGTTTCTGTGTTCTAACATTTAACATATGCCTCTTCAATAACCCTCATACTATAGTCTATTGTTTACATGTTTGTCTCTCCTACAAGATTAGAAATTCCTTGTAGGTAAGGACTATGCCTCATTCACTTCTGTATTTCCTCCACAGGATGTAATAGAACAGATTACACATTGTGGGTGTTCAATAAATATTTGCTGAATGAAATAAGAAAAGGAAATAGCTTCAAATTAGATAAGCCCTGGAAAGCCAGTGTGTCGGTACAGGCTGCTTTATTTTTTGGGGTATGTGCCTTTTGCTGCTACAGTTGTACTGAGACCACTGATTCTCTATGTTGCTTTTACCTCCATTTGGATCATAAAGATATATTTGCATGACTTCAAATTAACAATCTGTAGATACTGCCATTGTTGCTGATGGTGACTCAGCACTCAGAGAGGCATAATGAACTCCTGTTTACCAGGAGAGAAATTTTATGTTAGGCTTGACTTGCTACTGCTCTTCTTCCCCTCTAGACTCTGTGGCCAGTTACTGATGATGACTTATAGATCACTAAGGCAGTGGTGATTAGACACTGAAACTTCAGTTAAGTATACAAAAAAATTTGCATGAGAATTTGTATTTTCCTTATATTATGCACATCATATTTTTCAACTTGCTATGCATACTAGCATAGCTGTGCTATCAAAGGAGGAATGGAAATGGAGAACAGAGATCTGTATTTACCTACTGTTCAGAAATGGGGAAGCTAAGTGATAATATGTAAAGCTATTCACACAACTAACATGATGGCAGCTCTCTAATATTAAATTTCACTACCTGGGCAAAAGGAACAAATAATAGCCATATCACACAGGTTGTTGTAGGATTAACCAAAACAATGGATGGCAAATATTTTTGTTGAAGATTTATGTAATTAGTGCAATATAACAATTCCAAGAAACCTAACATGTCTGTAATTCAAGTGATTCATAATATAATGAGAAATATTAATACAATCGGTTCAGTAGGTGAAGGATCTGCTAGAATTAGCAATACCTCCCATCCCTGTGCAAGAATGCACATCGATTTTTTTCCTGAAGGTTTATTTATTTGAGAGAGAGAGAGAGAGAGAAGGAGAGCATGTGTATGAGTGGGGAGAGGGGCAAAGGGAAAGGGAGAGAGAGAATCTCAGTCAGACTCCCCACTGAGCATTGAGCCCAATGTAGGGTTCCGTCTCACAACCCTGAAATCATGAGCTGAGCCAAAATCCAGAATCAGACGCCTAACAGACTGAGCCACCCAGGCACCCCAAGACTGCACTTCAATTTTTAAAAATTTATAATTCGATGGGTATTTCCAGAAACTGAAGACTGAAGTTAGTCAAAAGCATTTATTGTCCCCTTATCCCTCATTAAATGAAATGTCAAGAAGTATCCAGCTATTGCCAACATTGCTCTTGCACTCTACCTGAAAGAAGAATTTTTTTTTTCAATTTTCTGAACAGTCTACTGTATCAGAATTGGCATAAGTCACTGGCAATGGGGAAGAATGATAAAGAATTCCTAAACCTGAGACTTTGTGAGCATTTCTGAAACATACTGGGCTCAGAGAGGGATATGTTTGGTCCTTTTAATTGCAGGAAGTGCAGAATCACCTTAACATTCAGTCTCAGCGCTCTTATTTCATCTGGGACACCAATGGTTGAATGTTTCCTTAGACTTTTATAAAACATAAAAGACAACTAAAAGTTACTTTGAAACAAACACAGTTTAAGTAAAGATTTTGTATATTACATGTTCTTCTCAGTTATTGCAGAAATATGCCAATCTTGGTGGAAGGATCTTGGCATAACTTCCTTGAGAAAAAATGAAGAAACCTGCCACAGTTTATAACTCCCATTTCTTTTCATGGTAAGAGCAAAATAGTTTCATTGTAATATCAAGGGGATCTCAGTGCTGGGAGAAATTTTACAATTGGTATCTCATAATCATTACTCTCATAATTATATATTTATTTTAATGTGTACATTCCTTAAGATGTTTGAAAACTCTAATTATTGAGGTTTTATTTTTAATTTTTATGTAAAAGAAATTTAAAGTCTGCAATATATATATATATATATATATATATAATTCCTAAGGAATTCCTCTTGGTAGAAGTCTAGTATTTTATCTGGTAGCTAAAAATTGTTGTATGCCTGACATTGTTCTAGACATTGAGGATGTACCTGAAAAAAAGAAAAATAAAGAAACTGCTCTCATGGAACTTAACACGTTACTTGAGGGAGACAATAGAAAAATTGACAAACCAACAATATAATTTTAAAAAGTAATAAGTTCTATGACAAAAATAAAAAGGGATGGTATCATAATACATGAAGAGGGACTCAGGGTGATCCAGAGTGGGCTTTCTTAGAGAACTTTTCTGAGGATATGACAGGTGAGGTGAGCAGGAGCCAGCTGTGAGAGGGTCAGAGAGGATTATAAATTGTGAAGACTCTAAAGCAAGAATACATTGAGTCAGTTCAAGGAAAAGAAATGATGCTACAAGGATGGATCCCCCAAAGGATACTCCTTCTTACATGGACATTCATTCAGGGACTTACTCATCTCTGGGGTATATATTCTTTTTGTATCCTTAAAGCCTAGTTCATTTTCTCAGGGGATAGTTGAAAATATCTCTTAAGTTTGTCAAAGTCAAGGGGTTATATAGAGTTTTTAGAATTTTTCAGTTTGGAAGGTAGATTCTTAATCCTGCATGAAAAAAAAAAAAAAACTAGGGTGCATTAAAATCATATTAGTCATACAATGCAAATACCTGTGTGTGTATACATGTGTTATTTTTATGTGTTTTTAAGTTATTAAATTCTTATTTTCCCTTTTTGCTCTGAGATAATTCTTCCCATCTGACCAGTTGCAAAATTCACCATGCCTGTGGGAAAAACACATAGATTTATAAACAAGGTAATCTTATAGACTTTCAGGAATCTATGAGTCACTATCACCATCTCTGATGACTTCAAAGAACAAGGTCTTTCTAGGCTTTCTTGTATCTAAAATATAAATCAAGTCCAAGCATATAGATGTCCCAATAATTATGAAGTCTTTTTCCTGCACCAGCTGGTGAAATTTGTTAATGTATTTCTTTTTGAGCTTTCTAAGATTGGGGAAATTTTATAGTAAGTATTTTCATTGGAAAGATTAAGTTTTTAGCCATTCTTTTACAACTAAAAGTTGACTCAGTTTTACCCAATGACAAAATTGTTTGATAAGCACTTAATCATACCTCTTTACTTCTGTCTCTGAAAGACCAGCACTATCTGCACATTTTAAGAAAGACAAATTGGCTTCAAAATGGTATTTATAAGGAATATGGTTCTCTACCAAAGTGGATGACTCACCAAATTCATTCTAAATTGATAAAATAAATTATTATAGACAATGGCTTTCTTACCCCATTTCTAGCAATGTAGTGATAAAATCAAAGCCCTACATGGTTGTAAACCATGTGTTTTATAAGTTCATTTTATAGTCACTGAGTAGGAATAAAAACTCACTGAAAATCTAGAAAAGAATGCTGCAATCTTTAATCACTGCTCTATTCCCATTGTGAGCAAGGAATAGCAAATAAAGGGCTTTAAACTAATCACAGTTTTAGAAATTTTGGAGTGTTCCCATGTCAACTTGTGGGAAAATATTCCCCGTAATTCCCTAAGGGCTGTCCTGGGGTCAACACAATATCATTTTGATTATTGGAATGATGAAATTCCCATTTAAGATAAGATTTCAAATGAACATATTTAGAAAGTTACAAGTAATTTGTAGTACAAATTTGGGGCTTTAGTTGGAAAATATGAAAAATTTTCATCAGGTCTCAAATTTTTATCTTTTGCATCTCAGTATGAGGTCAAAAAATGATTTAAAAGCCAAAAAGATGGATAGCTGAGGGCATAGCGACCCATCAAAACCTCAAAAATAAGTCATTACAAAAATCGTTTTAGTGAAAAATTATACAGAATACTGGAAAATGTTAATAGAGCGATGGCATGTAAGAGTCCTAAATACCTCTTTTGGGAAAGACATATGAAAAATTATTTTAAAGAGAAATTACTTCTCGGGGTACCTGGGTGGTGAAGTTAGTTGAGTGTCTGACTCTTGGTTTGGGCTCAGGTCATGATCTCAGGGTTATGAGATCGAGGCCCATGTTGGACTCCACACTCAGTGTGGTGGAGTCTGCTTGAGATTTTCCCTCTCCCTCTGCCCCTCCCCTCCTCTAAAATAAATAATTTTTTTAAAAGCTTTAAAAATGAGAAATTACTTCTCAAATTGAAATAGTCTACAAAGCAGACATAGCAACAATTTTTGCTATATTTTAGTCATCTTTCTCTTCTCTTCCTTTGTTTCCTCTCCATTTCTCACTTTCTGCTTTTCTCTTTTCCTTCCTTATGCAACACAATAGCAAGAAGTCCAAGAGTAAGAGGAAGAGTGGGAACTCAAGGCAGAAGCTGTAATGTTTTGTAATGTGAACTTGAAAGTGACATTTCTAGCCTCCTAGAGGTAATTATCTAGAAAATATTGATTATGTCTTTTATTATCAATTTTTGTTTTCATTAAAATAGGCTTGATTAAATGAGCCCCAAAGAGGACACAAATCCCAGGGTGAAAACCTTCACAAATACCTATCCCTTTAGATTTATTCTTTACATTATCCCTACAATGCTCTCATGAAAAATGCAAACTAATGATGGCACTCTCCTTAAATCTTCAAAGGGCCCCCTCTAAACTGCAGTGTCAAAGCTAGCCGAAATCTCCAGTATGGTACACAAGGCCTTTCATAACCCAATCCTCATCTACTGCTCCAGCTTCATCCCTAGACTCTCCTCATCTGCACTTACTTATACTGGAGTTACCCAATTGCTTAGCATTCTCTTCATAGTCCATGCTATTTCACGCCTCTTTGATTTTGCTCATGTTGTTTCCTCTGCTTAGAACATCCTTACCCAATTTTTTTCACCTGTGTAACTTGAATTCATGCGTTAATACTCAGCGTGGGTGTCATCTCCTCCTGGATCTTTCTCTAATCCCCCAAATGGAACTAAGTGTCCTTCTTATATGCTTCCACTGCACCCTGTAACCCATCTATCAAGAGCACTTGTCACATTATACTGAGATCGTCTGTTAATATGTCTGTCTCTTCAACCAAAATGTAGGCTCCTTGGTTTCTATTATCTCTGTACCCTAGATTCTTAGCACAGTAACTGGCACAAAGTCTCCCCATATTTATGTTATTTCCATTGGCAGAGATCCAAAATGTGAAGTGGATATATCTTATCAGCTTATTTTAGGCTTATGCCATCAGGTCCTTAATTCCTCTAACTCCCCTTGTTCTGAGTCCATGCATGTTAAAAATACTTTTAACTATTGCATAAACAGAGACAGTGTTCCTTTATACTTTCTGTAACAAAGACAGTGTTCCCTTATACTTTCTAGTCCTGCTTGTAGTTAGGTTGATAAAATATGACTGGTTTTGGCCAAATGATTATGGGCATGACTGACATGTGTTGATCATTGACAAAGGTAGTTTAGAGCCAGTATTTTTTCCCAGTTCACTCTTCTACCATGAGGCTGCATGATACTTTATAGGCTGCCTAACAACTTATCCCTGAATTTAAACATTGAAAAACAAGAAACTTTTATTATCTCACAGCTTCTAAAGTGTCTATGAGAAATTTGGTAAGATAGTTCTGTCTCAGAGTATGTCATTTAAGTTTCAGTCAAGCTAGGGGGCGATGGGAGGATGATGCTATGTTATCTCAGACTGGATGAGGATTTGTTTCCAAGATCATACATGTGGTTGTTAGCAGGCTGCATTTCCTATATGGCTGTTGGCTGGATATTTCAATTCCTTACCATGTGGGTTGCTCACAACGCAGCTTCTGTTCTCCAGAGCAAGAAATCCAAGAGCAAGAGAAAGTGTGGAAACTCAAGGCAGAAGCTGTAGCCTTTCATAATGTGATCTTGAAAGTGACATACTATCACTTCTGCTGTACGTTATTGGTCACCCAGACCAATTCTGGCACAGCGTGAAAGGAACTACACAGGGTGTGGCTATCAGTTGATGCGGGAACATTGAGAACCAGTTTGGAGGCTGGTTATGACAGAGGCCACATGTTAAGGTGGTACATAAAACATGAGGGACTCCTCAACCTTGAGTCGCTATATGAAACTGACTCTCTAACCCACATTAAATGTTAAACAGACAAGAAATAAACTCCTGTGACATAAAACCAATGAAAATTCAGGGTTTATTTGCTACTACGACATAGCCTAGCTATTCAGACCAATAAAGCTC
The DNA here is from genome assembly GCF_037043125.1 of Eumetopias jubatus. NCBI lineage: Eukaryota > Metazoa > Chordata > Mammalia > Carnivora > Otariidae > Eumetopias > Eumetopias jubatus. The sequence continues at coordinate 96,405,517 of NW_028274812.1, forward strand.
TTCATATAGATATGACGATCGGAAGAGACTATGATGATTGAACACACTTCAAGTATTCTAAGATTCATAAAAGTGAATCACAGACCTGTACCTCTGAAACAAATAATACATTATATGTTAAAAAAAAAGAAGAAGAAGAAGAAGATAGCAGGAGGAGAAGAATGAAGGAGGGGATCGGAGGGGGAGACGAACCATGAGAGACTATGGACTCTGAAAAACTGAGGGTTCTGGAGGGGAGGGAGGTGGAGGGATGGGTTAGCCTGGTGATGGGTATTAAGGAGGGCACGTTCTGCATGGAGCACTGGGTGTTATAGGCAAACAATGAATCATGGAACACTACATCAAAAACTAATGATGTAATGTATGGTGATTAACATAAAATAATAAATAAATAAATAAATAAATAATGTTCTAAAAAAAGTGACTTCTTTTTTAAAATCAAAACACTGGAATGCTTTCCTTCTTTTCTTTTTTGCCAGGTTTGTGAATTTGGTTAATGTGCATCTATACTCAGAACATTGACAAAATCAGGTATCAAAGACATCATAGCTGAAAGCCATAGGTGGTTAGCATCCCTTACCCTGGTCTCTTGGAATACAAGAAACTGGCAAGCTTTTCCCAAAGTGACATAGAACCCCTTGATATTTCCAGTTACTCAAACTTTTAAACTAATTTTAAATCACTTCAAGTACTTGATTCATTAAATAAGAACTACCTCATAATATTGTGAAGAATAAGTGAGACAATAGATATATAACAATGTCTTCTGAAGAGTAAAATACTACATAATTATTAAACATTCTTCATACGTATTTACTATTGAAAGAAAACCACTGGAAAAGAATCAATGATGATAATCCCAAAATATTTTTTTAAGAATAAAGTACATATTTATTCTGAAAGTTTGTTTTTTGTTTATAAGAAAATTATTCTGTTGGAAACAAATTTAATGTTATTTAAAAAATATATATCCTATATCCATTTACTTGGTTAAAAGATAATCCCTCATTGGGAACAAAAGTAAAATGAATAAATTCAGCCCAAAGAGTCAGCAATTCAAAAGACTGGTCATATATGTCATATATTTCATCCAATAGCATCTCAAAGTGTTTCATTGTCTGCATTTAAAGGTCATTTCATGTCTGGTGTGATGCTCAATGCTCTTTGGACGTACATAACACCATTATGCTCCAGGAACACCATTATGTGATATAAAGATTGACCTATTCAATCAAATCAATAGAAACATGATTTTTTTAAAAAGTTAACAGTCATTATATCAGAAAAATAAAAAATAAAGTACATGAGTAGATTTGAAAACCAAAAAAAGAAAAAAAAAGATCTTTGGATTATTTGATATATTAAATGTTTAGGTTCTCGGTCTAAGTTGTGTCTAAAGACAGCACATTCAAAAACAAAATAATCCTTGGCCACAATTATCTAACATTTATCCAATGAGTCACCCCACCCCCATCCCGAACAGGCAAAAGCATTTTTGGCAGCACCTATTTTACCTTGAAATTTTCTCTTGTAAAGTAACCCTAGCCTGACCTTGATTAGCTTATCAAATGAGCTCATCCACAGAGCTAAAGAACTGTAGTCTATCAGAAATATAGCATGGCAACTTGCCAGAACAACTCTGTAAATCGTCTAGAGGGCACATCTAAGCATCATTTCCACTCTTTTTTCTTCTGTGTTTCTGAGTCAAGATGAGAAACAAGGGAGACAGAATGAAATAATGGAACACAGCTGGGCCATGGGACCTGATCAATCCATTTTTGAAACTTAGTTCTGCTCCTTACTGTCTGACTAAACTTTGGAACAAGTTAAAATAGCTTTTGAATTTCATTTTCCTCATTTGTAAAACAAAGCTACTAATCTCCTCCATATAAGTTTATTATGAGGCATCAATAAATTACATATATGCATTGTGGAGCCTAGCATTCAGGACTTAGCATTTGGTACTCCATAAATATTCTCCATTTTCCTTTGCAGTGAGAAGGGGAACTAGAGATGAATCCTCAGCTTCTCCCATCACAGGTCACTGACTGACTCCTATTAGTGAGCCAGTACTTAATAGAATACGCATCCCTACAGTTTTGGTGTATGTCATAATGCTATAAGAAGAAAGATAGAAAATTCTTTTTTCACTTGTAAAATAACACCAGCAGTGGATACTCCTGAAATATGGGGAGCTGATTGAGAATTCAGGAACTTTGGAATGCTAACCTAGCTGTAATATGTGAGGATTTGCAAATATATTCTAGAATATAAAATGATGAATATTAATGTAAATATATATGTATGTCCTAATGAAATCAATAAAAAAACATTTAAAAACTTGAATACTGTATTTGTATTTAAGTGTTGGATTTGGCCTCTTTTGAAAATTGGTATTATTTTCACTATTTCATTTTCCTAATTTTTTTCCAAATATAGGAAGAATCCATTACATTTAAATTATCAGTAGCTTGTATTATTTCATTATTGTCTGTAAATAATAAATATTGTTGTTTTCTATGAGACAGCCATTTAAAAAGTTATCACTGAGATTCTGTTCAAATCAAAAACATGGTTTATTTTACCCAGTAAAACTAGGTGGTTATGCTTTTAGTCAAAGTGTGGTGGCATCAGTTTAATTCTTATTCAGATAAGCATATTTTACATTCTGTAACTAAAAACACACCAGTTTAAAGCTCAATGGCTAATATTACCTTTTACAGTCATCATTCATGACTTCTATCAGGTCTTGGCAGAAATGAGTAATGTATTATCTCTAACCTCTTTCTTTCTCCTGTGTAGGAAAGGGCGGGTTTAGAAACACCCACGGATGTGAACTGGTCATTAGGAGAAGGAGGAAACAAATGTTTCTTAGGCTTAGAAGTAGTAGCGACTTGTAACTCTGCCAGTTCCATATCTGGGACATATGATTAGCTCTGTAAGATGCAACCCATTACAGATATTTCTCCCATCTCATTCACCCAATTTAGTTTAAATGTTATTGGGTAAATTCCTTAATAGGCAGTGTGTTTCAACTGAGTTAAATCAACATATTACCTGTGTATGTATGTGTGCACACATGCTATTTAAAACATTAATAGTGATAGACCAAACAACAACCCAACAACAACCCATAACTCTGAGTAAGTGGGACCAAGTGCAAGCAAATTTAAGCTGAAAGAGAGTATTATCCTGATAGTTAGCAATGACTTTCACTGAGAGCTAGGAAGGCAATGTTAAGTAGTTAGTATGAGGGCACTAAACCCCTGTTAGGGGATGAGTAGGTGGAGCTGGTATGGAAAAGGAAAGCAACATGTGCCAACTCCATTTTACTAATAACTTTTAGGAAACCTCTCAATTGAGAAAAAGGCAGAATAGAGGTCATAAAGAGCTACAGAGCTGCAGACTGGCCATGGAGGAAGATGGCTGCAAACTACATCAAGGAGAGATTTCACTAGTGGGAATGAAGGGATAGAAATTGGCATTCAGTGTCTACTATGTGTCAAGAAAAATACACATACACACACACGTGTGTGTGTGTATACTTCTGTATATATTATATATTTCGACAAGGCCCACATTATCAATCTTAATCTTCAAATAGAAAAAACAGACTTGGAGAGTTCAATAACATACTAATGGTCACACAAGAAGCAAGAAGCACACCTGGACTGATGTCATTTGTTGAATGTTCTCATTTTTCATATGGAGAAAACAACAGGGAAGATAGAAGCATTCCAGGTTAAAAAAAAAAAATCATGATATCTTTGAATGCAGAAGTAAGACAGACAGAGACTTACTCATTTCTTCCAGCTATTTAATGTTTGAATTGACTAGAACCCATCACTCCATCCAGTTTCAACTCAAGGAAAAAGAAGTAGGAATAACACCAAATATATTCCTCTGAGTGTCCCCATGAGCCCTCCTCCCAACACACATTAATTTTAAAAACATAATATTGCTCAAAACGTACTGGTCAAATAATTGAATGCATCTATTTGGCTATAGTACAAGACATACTTAGGAATAGGTTATATGTGGCATAATTTTGAAGATACTGGAAAAACACTGTGTCCAAAAAGAACTCTACCCTATCTTCTTTCCTATGACCTAAAATTTTATAAGTAGACATGCATATGTCTTTTATTAGAATGCATATACTCATGAAACTTAATGTAGGGTCACCTTTGTCTTATTTTGAATAACTTGTATTGCACTTTTTTCCCCAGAAAACTGCTTTTCATCATTGGGAAGAAACATATGATAGAAATGGGAGAAGGGACAACGAGAGAGAGGAACGGTGGAGAGAAGTAAAAGAGGTGGAGATGATCAAGACTTTGTCATTCTGCTCAGGGCATATCCTGTTACATCACTTCACAAAAGGACATTGTGGGGGAAATGACTTCTAACTGATCACATTATATCTGAAAGTTCAACAAGGTTGAAATTTTACAAGTAGTCAGTTACATGAAAGTGCAAATGGTGGGTGGACCCAAAGGGTCAGGGATTACATCTGCTGCCTACACTGTGGTCTTTCACCTTCATACCTAATAGTTACCTCTTTATCTTGCATGAATAATGTGATTCCTTGTCCTGCCACTCTATGCATAAAATTACTTTCACTAAAGGGGCAAAAAAGCAATTCTCAATCTAATCCATTTTGCAAATTTGACAGTGATATCAAAGAGCAGGAAGTTGTCTGTGAGTAATGACACACTGATCATTTGTTTAAATGTCAAACTTAAACTTCAACAACTTTCAGGGAATATGTCAGTAAAGAATGGATTTCAGTTCAGCCAGAGAGGATTTCAATGTCATTTAGTCCCAGAGAAAATAGCTGTCAGTATCTTGAGAGCACAGTGCTTTGAGTAAATTCTTCTTTTTAAGCTGAATGGAATTGGCCATTTCAGCACTTGGGGCTGTGGACAGTGCTCTTTTCCTTGACATTATGAAACACATAGTCTTAACTGTAGAGGTGTTTCCTTCTTGAGACTTTTAACTCCTTAGGCTTGCAAACACGTACCCCTAAACTATGCAATTAGAATATGAAGACTATGCATCAACATTCTGTGTAAGGCCAGAATAAAGTAACAGCAAAGGGAAACAAATTTTATCACAGAGATTAAGCCTGAAATAAAAATTAGGGAAGGGAAATAGTTATGATTTGCAGCTATTCCTACAAAACAGGTCAAATTTTTACTGCAATGCAATAACATCCCTCTCTGGATAGGATTTTGTTGGAGACAATGACAGAGCCATTAACCCTTCATGGTAATTTATTAACAGTGGACATAGATGCAAGAGAGAACAGGAAATACATTTAATAGGCTTGCAGACAACAAGGAGCAAAGAATTCATTCTCTCCATGCTTTCTAGCTCTAGAGTGGAATATCAATGGAGAATTTTGGATCTGAGGTCAGAAGAAATGGAGCTGAATCTGAATCATGTTCTTTAATAAGCCATTTCATTTCTCTAAGTCTTGTTTCTTCTTCTATCAAACATGGGTTACTTTGAGGTTTAAATGAGAGTGTATGTGAAGGAATCTGGCACAAGGTAGGTACTCAATGGATGTTCAATTTAGATTACTTATCATTAAGTGTTGGCATAACAGTGATATGTTTCTATGCTGGCGGCCATGTGTTTTAATAGTTGTAACTCTAAGAATGGATGCCAGGAAGGGAAACAAGAAAGTCATTATTATTAGCAGACTTATCCTTATAGCAAAGGACCCTAAGCATGTGTATTTTCACCTTCATCCACCTTGTTTGCATCACCCAAAGATTCCCTTTATGTTTACCTTTAAAACAACAACAAAAATAGCCTGAAAACAATATAGTATTATTTTTTAAAAAAAAGTTTTCAGAGGACTTGTATCTCTCTTAAAAAAATGATATTCTACCAACTCTCTCCAGAATGCTTCTCAGTCACATACTACCAACTACTCTGCTTGCTGAATTGGTGACAGACTACCTTGAATGCTTCCTACCCAGACTGACATACTTGGGGAGAGAAGGTAAAAATCAGATTAGTGCTGATAAGTTCCTTATCATTCTCCATTGCAGCTACAAATTCTTTGCTTTGGACTTCAAAGCCACTCAGCCTATCTCACCTCACCCATCTTCACTTTTTGTAACTGAAAATCAAGAGCATCTTCTCCTAGCCTCCCCCATCTTCTCCTGTCATTTTCAACAGAGATTGCCTCCACGCTGCCCTCTGCATTTGAAACGCCTCCCACTCTCCATTCATCAAGGTACACGCTCCTTCCATTCACAATTCATGTTAAGTCGTCCCTCCCTTCCAAAGCTCCTTTTCTTTAAATGGATTCCCCAGTGGATTAAGTGGATTCCCCAACTGCCCTAATAAACTCCATCACTACAGCCCCATATCGCACTGCACCCCCTCCCCAACACTCTGAAATTGTGCCCAGCTGGGAAACGGACGGGGAAATCTACCTTTGCATAAGAACTCAGGGACAAATAGGGAGGCTAGCGTTTAGCTTGGTCTTGTCTTTGGGCGAAAAAAAAAAAAATCCATTACAAAATTTCCTCAAGCCTGGCAACAAGCATGCTCTGGAAAAAAAATATTGGTTGAGTGGATGAATGAATGAATGGATAGGAGATGAATGATTGAGATCTCTTTGGTACTTTTCTCAGATGCCCCTCCCTCTTGCTGGCTCCAGGCATGGTTCCTGTTTAATTCAGCTTCAGTGCGTGAGTGCACTTCCGTGCTTCGCCTGTCTCCACTCCCTGCCTTTTCATTACCACCTCTAGACAGAGCCTAACCTCCTCGCCAAAGGACACTCTACCTGCCTCACAAATCCTTTTTGACTTCAATGGCCACAGAGAGTTTGCTCCTTAGGGGCACAGCTTTGTCCTCTCCCAGGTTTCCCTCTCCAGAAAGCCCCCGAAATCTCTGGCTACGTTACAAAAAAGGATGACCAATTTCCCCACATTCAACAAAATCCACCTGGAGACCCTGTCGTTGCCTCCCTCTCTCCGCCTGTAACCGTGGTGATCGCAAAAGAAATGCGCTTCCACGCTTCCCCCTGCAGAAAAAGGAATTACCATTCCAGGGCTCGGTCCTGGTTCCGAAAATCAGAAAACTTTTTTTTTTTTTTTTTTTTTTTAACAGAAAACCCCACCCGGAGAGCAGCGACCTCTTTGTTTGCATCCCAGGGGGGAGGGAGAGGTCTTCAGAGCCTTTGCAGCCCGGGGCGGAGGAGACGTGACAGCCCTCTGGAGGGCTGCCCGGGACCAGACTCACCCAGGACATTCCCAATAAGAGCCACCACGAACACGATGATGTACCCAGCGATCAGGACCCACTCATATTCTTTCGGGTGCAGGTATTCCCTCCACAGGTACCGCAGGAATTCCTCGTCGTCATAGTCGGTGGGGTTTAAAAAGGGCTCTTGAGTTTCATTCAGCTCCGAAGCAGATGACCAGTTGCGACAAGGGGGGGAGTCCTCCAATTTGGTACCGGACATCACGGGCTCGAGTCCGGTTCCGCTCAGTGCCGCAAGCCGCTCTTCGCCTGCCCCATGAGCACTGTGATTTGCGGTGCGAAAGGCTGCGCGGAGACGCGAGAAGGGGCTCCAGAGCAGAAAATGACGTGAAAAGTTACTGAGCCAATGCCTCCGGAGTCTTGTGCCGGGCAACTTCTGCGGCGGCTTCACTGTCTTTGTAGACGATTTTGCACCGTGAAGAGAGGCGGCTGAGGAACTAGGGACCTGGCACTGGAGGCTGCAGCAATGACACCGTGGGGAGAAAGCTACCTCGGGCTCGGCTCGGGCTCAATTACTCCTCATTCCAGCACTGAGTCCACAGCTCACAGCCTCCGCCTGCGCTGAGGGAGAGCTGAAGCTGAAGGAGGGTGGGAAGGGGTGGGGGAGTCATAAAAATTGTTTTAACCTATTTCTCCGTGGGTTAAATCTCCCGCTTTTCTACTTTTCTCCTCCATTTCTCACGTGCAATTTCCATAACCCATACACAGACATGTGTATGCTATGGACATGACAAGCATGTTCACCCATGGTTAATACAGGATTTGTTGATGCATTTGTCTTTTTAACGTCAACATTTAAGTAACGAAGAGGAGGCCACTGTGTTCCTCAAGCAGGACTACGCAAAAGTCATTTCAGGCAAACCTTTTCACATTTGTTTGGCTTTGACAACTTAGCACTTGCTGAATCTTGAAGATATCGCCTCCACTCCCCCTTTTCCAAACTGGGGAATGAGACGATTTTTGAATTGAAGGATATATTTAGCTGGAATTTGTACTTGCAAAACCAAGTGTCATAAGAAACAGAGCAGCAAAAGCTTGAAGGGCACAAGGGTCATAAACGTGCTAATAGTTAATGTTGTCAAGCAAAGGAGACATCCACATGTTAAACAGATCCTTAGGAGGATGTTGTGGTATAAGCAGAAGTGCTCTCTGGTGAATACCACACCCCACTGGTCTTTCTTCTTACTGACTCAGGACTGATGTCACCTGCCACTCTCTAATGAAATTGATTTAATCTCTAAGAAGTATATTTTGGGATTCATCACAGTATGAGTTCAGGATCCTTTCGTTCTCAATATCCATGATAGGAATATTGCATATGATTATAATTCTGGATATGGGAAAGGACTCCAACATCACCTAGCCTCAACTTCGGTTAATATTAGAAGCCTTCTAATAACATTGCTGATGTTTCCCCACCTGGTTTGGATGGACCACCTTAACTTATGACTTCCACCATCATGGGGCTGCTCTGAAACTGCTCCTTACATTAAAATAAGGTCTTAAACCAACATACAATTTTCTTAGCCTTCTACCCTCAATACCTAGTTTGCCTCTTGGGGCTACATGGAATAAATCTTCCACATGACAACCCTTCATATATTTAAAATAAGTATCACAGTCTCCTTCCCTTTCCTCTTTTTCCCTAATTAATTCCATTGTTTTTCAATGACACTTTCCCCCAAACTCTACTCATGTGGTCTTCCTTTAGACAATTCTCAATGTCTTGCATAATATGAAACTAGGAGGAGATACAGTAATTTGGTTTGGGTCCTGCTGGTACAAAATGTACATTATCATGTAGATGAAACCAATGTCTGTATCTAATTCCTTTTTTTCAAATGTCACAAGACACTGTTGATTGGTATTGAGTGTTAAGTCAATCGCCCTAACTCCTACCCTAGGCATAATTCTTCACAGTTGTTTTGTGTTCTATAGTTGGAAAATGTTTTCATACACATTGTTGTAAAACTGCTGAGGGGATGACATGATTAGCACTGTTTTACAGATGAGGAAACTGTTCTGGAGAAATTAAATGATTTACCAAAAGTCAAGTGACTAATCTATGGCAAGACCATCCATTTCTTCTGATCCCAGCTTGGAGTTTCTATTATTTTACAGATGTCATATTTCACAAGAAATACTATTGTTATAGTTTTCCCATCTGCACTAGTCATTTTTGTTAAAGATTTTATTTATTTATTTGACAGAAAGAGCAAGAGAGAAAGAGAGCATGAATGGGGGCACAGAGGGAGAGGGTGAGGGAGAAGCAGGCTCCCGTGAGCAGGGGCTCCATCCCAGGACCCTGAGATCACGACCTGAGCCAAAGGCAGACGCCTAACCAACTGAGCCACCCAGGTACCCCAAGCATTAGTCATTTTTTAAGAGAAGAAAATAAATAGGCCTTTGATTTCTTTGACAAATATTTACTTAGTGTTTCTATTCCACTCAGTGATATAAGTTAAGCAAGGTTACCATTTTCATGAACTTTACTTTCTAGGGAAGTTAGAATGCGAACAAATCAACTACTGAATACATAAGAAAATAATAGGAAGGGATAAATGTTATGATGAAAACAAAATAGGGTGAAGTGATGGTAAGTGGAGAATCCCAAAGGCCATGTTAGAAACAGATGGTCAAAAAGGCCTGTGTGAAGAGGTGACAGCTAAGTAGGATACCCACATGATGTATGCATGTATTAATTTAATTTTGTTAATTTGGGGTTTAACCAGATCTTAAATGCTGCTGCTATTATCCAAAGCATTAGCCATTTCACCAGACCTCTTGTCATCAGTAAATTTGACAAGCAGGCCTTCTGTGGCTTCATTCAAGTTCACTGATACAAATTTGCTAACTTTATCCTGTGGTATAATGTGTCCCTCTGATTTATTAATGTCTGGTTTTTCCTCTTCCATGTATGATTCTTTTAAAAATGGGGAAGGTTGTGGCTACTTTAGTTGCAATCTATATTCATTAACGTCTTCAAATTTCTTGTCGTTGACAATCCACAAATATGGACCCCGTATACTGTTTTGTAAGTACTCAGTGCCATTAGGGTTTTTCTGTGTGTGGCACTTCAACTTGTTTCTACTTCAATCTGTTCTTTATAAGTTTTCTACCTGCAATTAATCATCACTCTACTAAAAGTATAAATAAGGAGAAATGAGAATAGTTTCAAGATTTTGTTCTGATATCGCTTTCTGTTGCAACAAGCCTGGATATTGATCTTGAAAAGTATTCCATTTCTTTCTGTCCATAATTTGTTGGGCACTTTATTTTAAATACATGGTACTCTATTGCCATACAAAAATTCACTCAAATCTTCAAATTTTCATTTTATGTTTTGTAAACATGTTAGAGATGATAAATATTACAGTACTCATTTTGATGTAATATCCTTCTTTACATCTCTTGATATCTTTTAGGGCATTTGAAAATAACTTTTAGTTCTGTAGGTATTGTTTTCTTCAATTCAAAATCTTTCTGTTGGATGTATGTAAAAGGAGTCAGCCTAATAAAGCATGACAATTAAAAAAAAGTTCCAAATTTGTCTAGTGATGACCTCTTAAGGTTGTTATCAGAATTAAATGAATTGATATTTTTAGAACAGTGTCTGGTATATAGAAGGGATCTGAAAATATTTGTTGAATATAATTTAAAACTATGTGATCTAATGGTGTGAATATTATTTGCTTTACATATCAATTCCTCTAAGTGGTTATTTTAAAAAAAGAGAAATGTAGCTCACAATAGTCTGAGTAATTCTGTTTAACTAGCCATCTTATACTTTTTTCTGTAGCTTTTAGCTCTCCGACTAACCTGAATATATTAAAAATGAGAAAGAAAAAGAAAATAAAACTCAAAGCCAGATTTTTTCCCCCCAGTGGTTGTAGTTAGGTTGTTCAAAGATCTCAGATTACATGGGCTGTCCCAGATTTTATATTCTTACTCCTGATGCCAGACTATACTTTTTGCAGCCTATAATAACTTTATGAATCCATTTCATGAAATATTTCTGAGTATTCCCTATGTGCCCAGGAGTTAAGAGCTGGAGGCATAAAGATCAATAAGACATAGTCTGGCCTCAATGATCTCACAGTGCACCAGAAAATTAGAAGTGTTATGATTATAGAACCACTCTGTGAGTTTCTAGGGTAGAAGGATGCAGAGAGTGTCATGAGAACATGAAAGAACACCTAATTCAGCCTGGAGAAAACCAAAATGGATGGCTCCCCCACAGAGAAAGTCACTCTTGAGCTGACTCCTTGAAGAGAAAGAGATTACTAGCTGGTTAGGGATGGGAAGTGTTCAGTCAGGGAGGGCAGGATTTCATGAAGACTTAGAAGCAGGAGCAAACATGGGGTGTATAGACAAAAGCAAGGTGAAGTGAACAAAGTCAGGCTTTCTCAACATCTCTGGAAAATGGAATCCAGAATGGTAAGACTGAAGAGAGGGTACTAGGTAGGAGATAGTTAATGATGCTGCTGTCACAAGGGAGACAATGGTTCTGAGGATTGAGAAGAGATGGGTGTTATAAAAAAAAATAATGGTTTGAATAGATATCATCCAGAATACAGCAATCTTGTTTTACTTTCTTGAAAGCTGACTACATGGTAACAATATGTTTGAAGTTTATTTATTTGTTTTGCTGTGTATTTTGAAGAATAAATTGAAGAAAGAAACAGAGAGGTGTCCCCCAGCTGACTTTCAGGTATTTGAAAAGAAGTTGTTTTCCTTCCTTCTTTTCTGTTGGAAAGAAAATGAAATCAAGTCTGAGCACTCTCCGTAATGACTGTACTGAGCTTGCATATTATATCCCAAATAAATGTATTCGTTTTGCAAGAAGTTATCTGACACCTCTAGGTTCCAAAGACCACATTTTCATGTAATATGGCCTTGCTAAATCTTTCTGGAAAAGTCCCTGGTTCATGGGAGGGCCTAGCAATCGGTTTTTCAGGAAATATGGGGGAAAGGGACCTCTGATAACTTGTTCCTCTTAGGAGAAACTCTTGAGTGGGTTACTGAGAATGAAATAACCTCATGCCCTAGAAAACTGAGACATTAAGATTCAAAATTACATGTTGCAAATTACTACAAAACATTGCTGTCTCTTTTTCTTCCCATCCTTCTTTTACTCCCCCCTTATTTACTTGTGTCTTATTTCAGACTAGGTTCTCTCTGTTCCTTCTTGCCTCCTATCCTGTATGGTCAGATCTGACATGTTCCCTCATGGTTCTTTTATTCAACAATCTATGGAAGTCATGCTCTATTCCTATCCTATTATTTGGTTTTTGTCTCATGAAAAGCATAGAGCACTAAAGCAAGTAATTTAATTCAGTAAAACAAATGCCCTTATGCGTACCTCCAAAGAGATCTGAAAGTGAAGGAAGAGACACCTACTCTGTCAGAGTGGGGCCAAGATGACTATTGGAGGAGATGTTATCTAAGCTCAGAAATGAAGAATGGGGAGTGGTAGCCTCCAGTGTGATGGTTGGGAGAGATGATTGGTAGCAGAATGGAAGCAAGTAACTCGGTTTGTGAAACAACATGAACAGTCAGCATTCCGATGAGTGCTTACTTGGGCTAAACCCTGTGCCAAGCACATTACATGTATTAACTCAATTGATCTTCACAACTTTATGAGGTAAGTCTTATTATCACACCAATTTTATAGAGGAAGAAACTGAGACATGGAGAAGTTAAGTAACTTTCCCAAGGTCACACAGCTAGAAAATGGTAGAGTCCTTGACCAGAGTGGTCATGATCCAATTCCAGATATGTGTAATTTTTTTGCCATCACTCTATTCTGTTCCCACAGTAAAGAACCAAAAACTTTTCAGTATGGTGAGGTGTTTCCTCTCTTAGTAGTAATAATACTATAAAATTTTGATTCTTAAAGACCATATTTATAAAATTATATACATTTCATATATTTTTAAATTTCTGGTTATATTTTAAGTAATGTTGAAGAGGGGAAATTGTTATGCCCTTCAAGGTGATGTCTCCCCAAAGCAAATCAATATCCTTCTACATGTTCTTAGGTATAAATGTTTTTGTTCATACTGTACACTTAAGGGCATAAATGTTGTCTAATTCATCGTTTTGCACCCAGAACCTAGCACAGCACTTTGAACGTAGCTACTGATTAATCACTACTTGTTGATCAGGACTGAACTGAATTGAGGAAGAGATTCCTTTACAAAAAATGATTTTTATGAAAAATTATACATATGTGTCACGTTGGTTTATGGGAAGACATGGGAATTCCTGAATACGTAAGTATATTTTTGCCTATCACTACTAAATTTTTAGCTTAGAAAGAACTTAATCTTTTTGTCCAAAAGAACATTATTCTTTTCTTGAGCTCATTTGCCTGGGCTTCCCTGCCTGGAAAATAATAATACTTGGCTGAGATAGTGGAAATTTACTCTTAGGTAAGCAGAGGATTTAGCATGTAACCGTTAAGGCACATGACCTGATTTTCCATATAGAATACATTATCCATTTTACTATGTTACAAAACTCAATCTGATTATATATTTTTAAAAAGTTCATTTTTTTGAGGGTAGTTTTAGCTTCAAAGCAAAATTCAGAGGAAGGTACAGAACCTTCCCATATACTCCCTGTCCTCACACATGTACATCCCCCTGTCCCATTATCAACATCCCCCCACCAGAATGGTACATTAGTTACAATTGAGAAACCTACATTGATACATCATAATCACTCAAAATCCATAGTTTACATTAGGGTTCACTCTTAAATTCTATGGGTTTGGACAAATGTATAATGACATGTATCCATCATTATACTATCATATAGAGTATTTTCACTACCCTGAAAATCCTCTGTGCTCTACCTATTCATCCTCCCCTAATTCCTGGAAACCACTGATCTTTAATTCATAATTTCTTTCTTCATAGTTTTTTTTTTTAAAGATTTTATTTATTTGACAGAGAGAGAGAGAAAGATAGTGAAAGCAGGAGCACAGGCAGGGGGAGTGGGAGAGGGAGAAGCAGGCTTCCCGCTGAGCGGGGAGCCCGGATGTGGGGCTTGATCCCAGGACCCTGGGATCATGACCTGAGCCGAAGGCAGACGCTTCCAGGGGCTCCTCTTTCTTCATAGTTTTGTGGTTTCAGAATTCCGTATAGTTGGAATCATATACTATGTAGCCTTTTCAAATTAGCTTTTTTCCATTTAGAGATATGCATTTAAGGTTCTCCCATATCTTTTCATGCCTTGGTAACTTATTTCTTTTTTTAGCACTGAATAATATTCCATTGTCTGAATATATCACAGTTTATTTACGCATTTGCCTATTGAAGGGCATCTTGGTTGGCTTTCAAGTTTGGGCAATTTTGAATAAAGTTGCTACAAACATCTGTGTGCAGATACTTCTGTGAACAAAGGAGTTTTTAACTCCTTTGGGTAAGAACTAAGCAGCAAAATTGATGGATCATATAGGACTATCATTTAGTTTTATAAGAAATCACTAAACTGTCTTCCAGAGTGGCTGTACCATTTTGTATTCCCACCAGCAAGAATGAGAGTTCCTGCTGTTCCAAACCCTCACCAGCATTAGGTGTTATCAGCGTTCTAGAATTTGGCCATTCTAATGGGTACATAGTGTTATTTCATTATTTTAATATACATTTCACTCTTAACATGATGTGGAACATCCTTTCGTATGATTTTTTTGCCACCTGTATATTTTCTTTGGTGTGGTGTCTGCTAATGTGTTTGGCCCATTTTTTAAATCAGGTTGTATGTTGTTTTGCCGAGTTTTGTTTTGTTTTTCTTTCCTGCAAACCCCCCAGCCCCAAGGTTTATGTGTTCAATTTTTAAAACTGCATTATTGAAGTATAGTTGGCATACAATGTTATATTAGTTTCAGGTGTACAACATAGTAATTTGACAATTCTATACATTACTCAATGCTCACTACAATGAATGTAGTCACCATCTGTCATCATACAATGTTATTACATCTTGTTGAGTTTTAGGAATTCTTTGTATATTTTGGATAACAGTCCTTTATCAGATGGGTCTTTTGCAAATATTTTTCCCAGTCTGTGGCTTGTCTTCTCATTCTTTTGATATTGTCTTTCACAGAAGTAATTGATTTTAACAAAATCCAGTTTATCAATTATTTCTTTCATGGATCATGCCTTTGGTACTGTATCCAAAAAATAGACATGGCCAGGGTCATCTAGGTTTTCTGCTATGTTATCTTCTAGAAGTTTTATGGTTCTAAATTTTATATTTAAGTCTGTGACAGATTTCTGAGTTAATTTTAGTGAAGAGTATAAGGCCTGTGTCTAGATACATTTTTTCTGTTGTTGTTTGTGTGAATGTCCAGTTGTTCCAGCATCATTTGTTGAAGAGACTGTCTTTCCTTGTTTCACTTTTGCTCCTTTGTCAAAGATTAGTTAGCTATATTTACACGGGTGTTTCTGGGCTATTTTTTCCATGTCTCTATCTGTTTGTTACTTCTATAATACCACAATCTTGATTATTGTAGCTTTAGAGTAATTCTTGAAGGCAGGTGGTGTCAGTCCTCCAACTTTGTTCTTTATTTAATATTGTATTGGCTATACTTCCCCTTATGCCTCTCCATATAATCTTTAGAATCAATATTTTGATATCCATAAAATAATTTGCTAGGATTTTAATTGGAATTTTAGTGAATCTATAGATCAAGTCAGGCAGAAGTGACATCTTGACAATATTGGGTTTTCCTATCCATGAACATGGAATGTCTATTTATTTAGTTCTTTGATTCCATTTATCAGAGTTTTGTAGTTTTCCTTCTATAAATCTTGTATATATTTTGTTAGACTTATATTTATATCTAAATAGTTCATTTTTTGAGGACTAAGGTAAATATTATTATGTTTTTAATTTCAAATTCCTTTTGTTCATTGCTGGCATGAAAAGGAAAGCAGTTACTTTTGTATATTAAACTCATACACAGCAGTTGTGCTGTAATTGCTTATCAATTCCAGGTTTTTATTGATTCTTTTGCATTTTCCATAGAAAATTCATCTATAAACATGAGTGAACAATAACAGTTTTATTTCTTCCTTCCCAAACTGTATACCTTCTATTTCTTTGTCTTGTCTAATTACATTAGCAAGGACTTGTATTGCAATGCTGGAAAAAGAGTGGTGAGAGGGGAAATACTTGCCTTGTACCTGATTGTAGAGAAAAAGCTTCAAGGTTCTTACCGTAAGTATGATGTTAGCTGTTACGTTTTTTGGTAGACATTCTTTAAGTTGAAGTACTTTCTCTGTATTCCTGGTTTACTGAGAGTTTTTATCATGAACAGATGTTGGATTTTATGAAATGCTTTTTCTGCATCTATTGATATGATCATGCGATTTCTTTTTAACCTGTGGATGTGATGGATTACATTAAATGAATTTTGAATGTTGAACCAGCCTTGCATACCTAGGACAAATCCCACTTACTTGTGGCATATAATTCTTTTTTATATTTTTTGGATTTAATTTGCTAAAATATTTTGAGTATTTTTGCATCTAATTTCATGAGAAATATTAGTCTGTCATTTTGTTTTCTAGCAATGTCTTTGTCTGGTTTTGTAATTTGGGTAATGCTGGCCTCATAAAATGAGTTAGGAAGTATTCTCTATGCTTTTATTCTCTGAATGAGATTGTAGAAAATGCTATTTCAACAAATATACGTGGTGTGCACTCTATATTATGGTGAAAGATATTCATGTATTGAATTCTAATGTTAAAAGCAACTCTTCAAGATTTTACTCAGATAAAAATGCAGGCACTGAATGGCACAGTGCCACTGTGAAAACTTGCAGTGAGTGATAATTTCCTTTGGATGTTTTGTTTATTTATTTTCTAATAGAGATAACATTCACATAACATAAAGGTCACCATTTTAATAATTTTACAGTACACAAATCAGTGGTTTTAAATACACTTATAAGGTGCAACCATCACCACTACCTAATTCCAGAATGCTTCCATCACTCCAAAGAAAACCTGTATCTTTCCATTCATCTATCCTCCCATATGCTGGAAACTGGGTTTAATTCTTCTGGAAAGTTCCTATAAATTGAATCATAGGATATGTGGGCTTTTGTTTCTGCCTTCTTTTATTTAGCATAGTATTTTCAAGGTTTATCCATGTTATAGCACACACCAGTATTTTTTTTTATGGCTGAATAATATTCTATTGTAGGTGTATATCTCTTTTATTTATCCATTCAGAAGTTGATGGACTTTGGGGTTGTTTCCACTTTTTGGCTGGTATAAATAATGCTGTTATAAAAAACCTGTGTCTGAGTTTTGGTGTGAAATTATGTCTTTTCTATTAACTATATACTGAGAAGAATTACTGTTTCATTTGGTAACTCTATTTTTTAAGGAATTGCCAAACTGCTGTCCACAGTGGCTATACTCTTGTACACTACCACTAGCAATGTATGTTTTCCAACTTCTCCACATTCTTACTAATATTTGTTATTTCTATTTTTTTTATTATTATTGTAGATATCCTCATGGATATTCAGTGGTATCTCACTGTGGGTTTAATTTCCATTCCCCTAATGACTAATGATGCTGAATCTCCTTTCCCATTCTTCTTGGCAACAGTGTATCCTCTTTAGAGAAATAGCTATTCAAGTTGTTTACCTATTATTCATTATTTTTTTGTTTACTTGTAAGCATTTTTAAAAATACATTCTGGTTACTAGACTTTTATCAGACACGATTTGCAACTCTTTATACTTAATAGTGTCCTTTGATGCAAAAAAGATTTTACTCTTAATGTTCAATTTATTCCTGTTTTGTTATTTTTGCTTTGGTATTATATTTAAGAAGCCATTGTCTAATCCAAGGTCACAAAGATTTACACCCATGTTTCCTTTAAGATTTTTATTGTTTTAGCATTTACATTTAGGTCTTTGATCCATTTTGAATTAATTGTCATATGCCACGTGAGAAAGAGGTCCAAAATCATTTGTTTTTATGTGGATATCCAGTTGTCCCAGCACCATTTGTTGAAAAAACTCTCTTTTTTCCCCATTGAAAATCAATTAGCCATAGATGAATGGGTTCATTTTTGGACTCTGGATTATCTGCCATTGATCTATATATCTATCCTTATACCAGTATAGCAGTGTTTTGATTACTGTAGCATTGATGTATGTTTTGAAATTGAGAAGGATAAGTCCATAAATTCTGTTCTTCTTTTTTAAGATTATTTTGGCTACTTGAAATCTCTTGAAGTTCCATGTGAATTTTAGGATCAACTTGTCCCATTTCAGAAAAAAAAGAAAAGAAAAGAAAAGAAAAAAGTCAGTTTGGGAATTTATTTAATAGAGACTGCACTGAATTTGTAGATCAAGTTGAAGAGTATTGCTATTTTAATATTGTCTTCCAATCTATAAACATGGGATGCCTTTCAATTTATTTAGATTTAGTTACTTTCAATAATACTTTATTTGCAGTCTATAAAACTTGCAATTACTTGGTTAAATTCATTCCTAAGCATTTTATTCTTTATGATGTTATTATAAATGGAATTGTTAATTACATTTTTGGATATTTCATTGCTAGTGTACAGAAATACAATTGATTTTTGCATATTGCCTTACATCCTAAAACTTTGCAGAACTCATTATTAACTCTGGTAGTTTTGTATGTGTGGAACCTTTGCATTTTTCTATATATAAGATCATTTCTTCTGACAAAGATAGTTTTGCTTTTTCCTTTCAAATCTAGATGACTTTTCTTTTCCTTGCCTAATTGGCTAGAATTTCCTGTACAATGTTGAATAGAATAAGTGAGAGTGTACCTCCTTGTCTTTTTCCTGACTGTAGGGGGAAGCTTTTAGTTTTTCACCATTAAGTATGATGTTAGATATGGGTTTTCAAAGATGTTCTTTGTCAAATTGAGGAAGTTCTCTTCTATGCCTAGATTGCTGTTTTTATCATAAAAATGTGTTGGATTTGTCAACTTTTTCTACATGTACTGATATGATCCTGTATAGTGCTTTTGTTTTGTTTTGTTTTTCCTTTATGTTATTACTATGGTGTACTGCACTGGTTGATGAAGTTTAACCAGTGTTGTGTTCCTGGCATAAATCTCACTTGTCCATGGTATATCATACTCCTAATAAATTGCTGAATTCAGTTTGCTAACATTTTTTTGAGGATTTTTACATCTACATTGATAACAGACATTGGTCTGTAATTACTTTCTTGTGATATTTTTGTCTGTCTATGATATCAGAGTAATACCAGCCTCCTAGAGAGATTCTGGCTTTGACTTCATTTTTACTACTTACTAGTTGTTTGAAACTGAGGAAGTCACTTGACAATTTAAAGCTTTAGAATCCTCATCTCTGGATGAACAATAACTCCACACAAATTTTTGTGAGGGGTAAATGAGCTTATTATGTGTGCTTTGTAAACTGTCAATCACAGTATTTATATCAAATTTCAGGAAGTGTTGATGTAGGAGTTAAGAATAACAGCAAAGAGTGGAAGGTTAGAATTAGAAACATATGTACTTAACCAGGATTATATACTGGTAATTTTTATTGGTTTTCATTACAGCATCTATAAAATAAGTTATATTCATTATACTTGTGTTATAATAATCACATTAACAACAATAATATAACTATAATGATAAAATAATATATTGTTAATACTGTACATATTGGGTGCATACTGCCCCATATTTATTAACTTATTTAATTTTTATAACCTCACAATGTAGATGCTATTATTTTCCCTCATTTTCTAAATGAGTGTGGTACAGGAATACCTCAGAGATATTGTGGGTTTGGCGCCAGACCACTGCAATATAGCATATATTGCAATAAAGCAAGTCAAGTGAATTTTTCAGTTTTCCAGTACATATGAAAGCTCTGTTTACATTACATACTATAGTCTTTTAAGTGTGCAAGAGCATTAAGTCTTTTTTTAAAACTATTTTTAACTAACTTTGCCTTTTAATAATGGAAGCAATTTGCTATTCCAGAAATAGTTGTAGGGAAGAAAAATCTTCCCTATAGAAACAAACTTATCAAAATTTATAAATATTAAAACTTTTTATTTAAAATGCTGCCCTGCAATACTCTACCCCCTTCATTTAGCAACATTCCTGTACCGTCACATATTGAAGGGAAAACAATATTACAGCAAAGCTTAGTTTAACATAAGAATTTGTACAATCCTTTTTTAAATCTTTGGCCTTAGTGGCCTTTCTACTTTTATGCATGAAAAATGCTGCTGCTGTAACCAGTGTTTGGGAGAGAACATCAGTATTCAAAAAACTATGTACTGATAGAATTCCAATACAGCAAGTTTTCCAAATTGCAACTTGTAGTGCACACAACAATGAGCGAGGTTCTGTATACTACATGAGGATGTCTATTTTACACAATCTACTTCAAGTAAAAACAAAATTTTTTTCACAGATGGCCATCAGCTACTAGTTGAGGTTCTAACTGTCTTAATCTAAAAAACAAATGCTTAACAAAATATTAGCTTACTGGATGGGCAATTAAAAGACCAGGTATTTGGTAACAATATACTCAAACCCAAGCATTAAGTCTTAAAAAGAACAATGTACATACCTTAATTAAAAATGCTTTAATTGCTAAAAATTCTAAACATCATCTGAGTTTCCAGCAAGGTTTCATCTTCTTGCCAGTGAAGGGTCTTACCTTGATGTTGGTGGCTGCTGACTGTTCAAGGTGGTGGCTGCTGAAGGCTAAGGTGGCTGTGGCAGTTTCTTAAAATGAGACAACACTGAGATTTCCCATGGCAATTGATTCTATCCTTCATGAACAACTTGTAGCATGTGATGCTATTTAATAGCACTTTACCCACAGTAGCACTTCTTTCAAAAATAGAGTCAATGCTCTCAAACCCTGCCACTGCTTTCTCAACTCAACTATGTAATATTCTAAATCTTTTGTTGTCATTTCAACAACATTCCCAGCATCTTCAGCAGGAGTAGATTGCATCTTAAGAAACTACTTTCTGTGCTCATCATAAAAAGCAACTCCTTGTTCATTTAACTTTGATCATGAGATTGCAGCATTTCAGTCACATCTTCAGGATCCACTTCTAATTTTTGTTTTCTCACTATTTCCACCACATCTTTCCTCCATGAAGTCTTGAACCTCTCAACATTATCCATGGAGGGTTGGATTCAACTTCTTTGAACTCCTATTAATGTTGATATTTTGACCTCTTCCCATGAATCATAGATATTCTGAATGGTACCTAGAACAGTGAATCCTGCCCAGGTTTTCAACTTACTTTACCCAGATCCATCAAAGGAATCACTATTTATGGCAGTCATAGCCTTTGGACATGTATTTCTTACATAATAAGACTCAAAAGTCAAAATTACTCCTTGATCCTTGGGCTACAGAATGGATGTTGTATTAGCAGACATAAGAACATTAACCATGTCCATCTCCATCAGAGCTCTTGGGGGACCAGATGCACTGTCAATGAGGAGTAATATTTTGAAGGAATTTTTTTTTTTAGCAGTAGGTCTCAACAGTGGGTTTAAAATATTCAGTAAACCATTTTGTAAACAGATGTGCTGTCATCCAGGCTTTGTTTTATTTATAGAGCACAAGCAAAAACTGATTTATCATAATTCTTATAGGCCCTAGGAATTTTGAAATGGTAAATGAACATTGGCTTCAAATTAAACTTACCAGCTGCATTAACTCCTAACTAGAGAGTCAGCCTGTCCTTAGAAGCATTGAGGCCAGGCAGTGACTTCTCTTCTCTAGCTATGAAAGTCCTAGATGGCATCTCCTTCCAATATAGAACTGTTTTGTCTACACTGAAAATCTGCTATTTAGTCTAGACCTTCCATAATCCTCTTAGCCAGATCTTCTGGGTAACCTATTGCAGCTTCTACAATAGCATTTGCTTCTTCACCTTGTGCTTTTATGTTATGGAGATGGCTTCTTTCCTTAAACCACATGAACCAACTTCTGCCAGCTTCAAACTTCTGCAGGTTCCTCACTCAGCCTTCATAAAATTGAAGAGAGTTAGGACCTTGCTCTGGATTAGGCTTTAGTTTCAAAGAATATTGTGGCTGGTTTGATCTTCTGGCCAGACCACAAAAATTTTCTTTATATCAGCAATAAGACTATTTGCTTTCTTATCATTCATGTGCTCACTGGAGTAACACTTTTAATTTCCTTCAAGAACATTTCCTTTGCATGCATTCACAACTTGCTATTTGGCACAAGAGGCCTAGTTTTTGGCCTATTTCACCTTCAACATGCTTTCCTCACAAAGCTTAATCATTTCTAGCTTTTCATTTAAAGTGATAGACATTGGGGAGGGTATGTGCTATGGTGAGCACTGTGAATTGTGTAAAACTGTTGAATCACAGACCTGTACCTCTGAAACAAATAATACATTATATGTTAAAAAAAAAAGAGGAAGAAGAAGAAGAAGAAGATAGCAGGAAGGGAAGAATGAAGGGGGGGAAATCGGAGGGGGAGACGAACCATGAGAGACTATGGACTCTGAAAAACAAACTGAGGGTTCTAGAGGGGAGGGGGGTGGGGGGATGGGTTAGCCTGGTGATGGGTATTAAGGAGGGCACGTTCTGCATGGAGCACTGGGTGTTATATGCAAACAATGAATCATGAAACACTACATCAAAAACTAATGATGTAATGTATGGTGATTAACATAACATCATAATAAAAATAAATAAAAAATAAAAAAATAAAGTGAGAGACATGCAACTATTCCTTTCACTTGAACACTTAGAGGCCACTGTAGAATTATTAATTGGCTTAATTATCTCTCTCAGGTAATAGGGAGTCCTGCGGAAAGAGAGATGAGGGAATGGCCTTTGGTAGAGCAGTCAGAACACACATAACATTTATGGATTAAGTCTACCACCTTATACGGGTATGGTTTATGGAACTCCAAAATGATTACAATAGTAACTTCAAAGATCATTGATCACAGATCACCATAACATGATAATGCTGAGAAAGTCTGAAATATTGCAAAAATCACCAAAATGTGACACAAAGATACAAAGTGAACAAATGCTTCTGTAAAAATGGTGATGATAGATGTGCCCAATTTAGGGTCACCACAGACCTTCAATTTGTAAACACCACGTTATCTGCAATGCACAATAAAGTGAAGCTCAATAAAACAATGTGTGCTTGTGCCTAGCAGTGAAATTGCTGGATTGTATGGTGGAACTATTTTTAACTTTCTAAGGAACCTCCATATTATTTTCCATACTGCTTGGACCAATTTACATCCCTACCAACTACATATAAATGTTTCCTTATCACCATATCATCATGTTACCATTGTCTCATGTCCTCTTGGTGATAAGCATTCTAATAGGTATGAGGTGATATCTTAAGGTTATTATTTTCATTTCCCTGATGATTAGTGATAGTGGGCATCCCTTCTTGTGCCTATTGGTGATTTTGATATTCCCTTTGGAAAAACTGGATATTTAGCCCTTTTGATCACTTTTTAATCAGATTGCTTTGTTGTTGTTTTTAAGTTACAGGAGTTCCTCATTTATTCTGAATATGAACCCCTTAACTGATACATTGTTTCAAAATTTTTCTTCGATTCTATAGGTTGTCTTATCATTTTATTTATTTATTTTTAAGTATTTATTTATTTATTTGAGAGAGCAAGTGAGAGAGCACAAACAGGAGAAGTGGCAGAGGGAGAGGGAGAAGCAGGCTCCCCACTGAGCAGGGAGCCCAATGTGGGGCGAGATCCCAGGACCCTAGGATCATGACCTGAGCTGAAGGGAGCCGCTTAACTTACTGACCCCCCCCACAGGCATTTCATTATTTTATTATTTCTCATGCTGTGCAGAAGTTTTTGAATTCAATATAGTCCTATTAATGTTTGCTTTTGTTGTTTAGATATCAGTAGTTATTTTTAAGTTTTTGTTTAAATTCCAGTAGATGAACAGTGTAGTATTATTTCATGTGTACAATATAGAGATTCAACACTTCCAAACATCACTCAGTGTTCATCACAAGTGCACACCTTAATCCCTATCACCTGTTTAACCCACCTCCCACCCACCTCCCTTCTGGTAACCATCACTTTGTTCTCTATATAGTAAGAGTCTGTTTCCCGGTTTGCCTCCCTCTCTCTCTCTCTCTTTTTCCCCCTTTGCTCATTTCTTTTGTTGCTTAAATTCCACATGAGTGAAATCACATGGTATTTGTCTTTCTCTAATGTATTTCACTTAGCATAATACTCTCTAGCTCCATCCATGTTTTTGCAGATGGCAAGATTTCATTCTTTTTATGGCTGAATAATATTCCATTATATAAATATACCACATCTTCTTTATCCACTTACCAGTTAATAGAGACTTGGGCTGTTTCCATAATTTGGCTATTGTAGATAATGCTGCTATAAACAATGGAGTGCATGTATCCTTTGAATTAGTGTTTTTGTATTCTTTTGGTAAATACTTAGTAGTGCAATTGCTGGATCATAGGGTAGTTCTATTTTACCTTTTTGTGAAACCTCCATACTGTTTTCCAGAGTGGCTGTACCAGTTTGCATTCCCACCAACAGTGCAAAAGGGTTCCCCGTTCTCCACATCCTCACCAATACCTGTTGTTTATTGTGCTGTTGATTTGAGCCATTCTGACAGATGTGAGGTGATCTCATTGTAGTTTGCATTTCCCTGATGATCTGTGGTCCTCTGACATTACAAATGTGCAACAAAATTTTGAGACACTGTCCTACATACTATCTATTCAAAGTGTAGTTCTCAGACCAGTAGCACCAAAATCACCTAGGAGCTTGCTAGAAATGCAGAAACATGGCCTTACCCCAGACCCACTTAATCTGAGTCTATATTATTAACAATATCTGTAGGTGGTTCATACGCATGCTGAAATTAGAAAAATACTGATTCAAATTTAGAAGATAAATTGAAAAAATTCCTGAGCAAATAATAATATGCAGAAAACAGTTTGGGCAAAAATATTGGTATCAAAATTGTCTGTAAAGTAATGTTAAGGAGAAAAGAAAAGCCTTCATTTTTTTTTTCACTAACCTTTACCCTAACCTGATATTCTGATTTTATTAATCAAATGTCAGGTGCTTTATCCGCAAGATTAATTATTCCAACTTCTTTCCAATAAGGCATCTTACATTTGCCCAAGACTCAATTAGCATTTTTGACCTTGAAATGTCAGTTTTGTTATAGATCTGTATTGCAAAAATTAATGTCTGCAAGTCTTTTGCAGTGTAGTATTAAGAATTTTATAACAATGTGGTACTTTTTGCTATTATGTGAATAAATTTTTGCTTTATATTAAAGCAAGTATCCTTTTTCAGGTTTTATGGCATTCACACTAGATATTTTATGTTGTATGTCAATTCCAAACAAATTTCATAATTATTCTCTATCCTTCAGTCATTTATTAACTGGGCAATATATGCTGTTTGTCTACTATGTACCAAAACATTTTACAGGGGAAGTTTTTATAAAGCCTGTACAACTAATACCAAATGCTATTCATCTTGAAATTAGGTTTATATAAAGCAAATATGAACAGACCTAAAAAGGAGAAATAAATAGCAATACAATAGTAGTAGGGAACTTTAATACCCCCCACTTTCATCAATGGATAGATCATCCCGACAGAAAATCAGTAAGGAAACATTGGACTTAAGTGACACGTTAGACCAGATGAACCTGACAGACATTTATAGACATACCAACCAAAAGCAGCAAAATACACATGGAACTGTCTCCAAGATAGATTATATGTTAGGTCAAAAACAAATCTTAATAAATTTGAGAAGACTGAAATCATACCAAGCATCTTTTCCAACCACAATAATATGAAACTAAAAATCAATTACAAGAAAAAAACTGGAAATTTTTACAAATTATGGAGATTAAACACTCCTGAACAACTACTGAACAACTAATGGGTCAAAGAAGAAATTAAAAAATAAATTTGACAGTATCTTGAGGCAAATGAAAATGGAAATACAATATACTACAACTTATGGGATGCAGAAAAAGCAGTTTTAAGAGGGAATTTCATAGTGATAAATGCCTACATTAAGAAACAAAGATCTCAAATGAACAACCTAACTTTACCCCTCAAGGAACTAGAAAAAGAACAAAGTAACCCCAAAGTTAGTAGAAGGAAAGAAATAAAGATCAGTATAATAATAAATGAAATAGGAACTAAAAGAGAATAGAAAAGATCAATGAAACTAAGATCCGTTTTTTTAAAAAAGAAATAGAACAGAGGAACCTTTAGACAGACTCACCAAAAAAAAAAAAAGCAGAGAACTCAAATGAATAAAACCAGAAATGAAAGAAGAGATGTGCCAACTGATAGCACACAAATACAAAATATCATAAGAAATACAATCTTATGAAAAATTATAGGCCAACAAATTGAACAATCTAATAAGAGATAAATTCCTAGAAACATCAACCTACCAAGATTGATAATAGACCAATTATTAGTAAGAAGATTGAATTAGTAATCAAACACCTCCCAACAGACAAAAGACAAGTACTAGATGGCTTCACTGGTGAGTTCTATCAATCACTTAAAGAAGAAATCATACCAACTCCTCCCAAATTTTTCCAAAAAAATCAAAGAGGAAGGAACACTTCTAAATTTACTTCATGAAGCTAGCATTACCCTAATACTAAAACCAGACAAGAACACCATAAGAAAAGAAAATTACAGGCCAATATCTCTGATAAATATAGAAAAAAAAAAAAGGAAAGAAAGAAACTTGGGTTGGAAAACCAAGTTAAGAAAAATAAAATTCAGCATGCCAACTGCAGTAGTAGATATAAGAACAGAGGGTTACCAAACAAAGAAGAGGGAATGAATTCTCTATAGGATTATTCTGGTCTATGTAAACAAGGGAGAGAGCTCAGAGAGAATGAATACCTGTTGTTTATTTTTTAATGAGAAAAAGGTACGTTCTGGGGAAAGAAAGAAGTTTGGCTTGGCTATAGCATAGTGTGAAAGGAGGAAGAAAAGGGGGTAGGAAAGGACGGTGGGCAAGACTGTTATGAGATCTTACATACTACATTAAAGAGTCAGGTCATTTTCTACTGGTGTGTAGAATTTTCAGAGGTTGTAACATGTAAGCAACATCAAGAAAGTGTGTTTTGGGGAAGAATACTGGGTTTTAAAGTGGAAAATAGAACAGGATGGAAAAAAAAAATCAATGAAGACCAAGTAGGGGTTTATTACAACAGACTATAAATCAGAATATAAAAAATTAAAATACATCAACAGTAAAAGGAATGGGAAGGAGGAAGTACATTTAAGCAGCATTTGGGAAGTACAATTTACAAGACTCAGTGACAGGAAGACTATAAAAGGGAGAGGAAGTGAGAAAGGAACCAAAGTATACTAGTGACTTCTTCTTGAAGTTATATGCTAATGATGAGGCTAACAATAGATAAAAATAGGAGGAAAAGGAATTTGGGTAAGAAAGACATGGGAAAGCTTAATTCTGGCATTTTATCCCTTTGGAAGATCTTGGCATAGCTCTTAAGAAGACAATGGTATATACTAACTCAGAGCCTGGAGAAAAACCTGGTCTAGCCGAGAGGATTCAGAAGTCATTAACACACACAAGTGGGCACTGATGCTGAATGGCTCATATCACTCAGAAATTGATAGAAAGGAGACCTGAGTCCAAAATCCTGTGGACCATCAATATTTGAAGAACGTGTGGAAGAAAATAATTCTGCCGACCACAGTGAGAAAGAACTATGAGAGAGACAGGACAGAGTAATGTCACAAGTGAATTTTTATCAGAGAATTGAGAGGAAAGGTGTTCCAGTCAAGATCTGCTGCTGTTCAGTTTTCCCAGACATGATACATGACTATGTTTTATTCCTTTCTGAAGAGACTGATAATTACATAAAACCAATACAAGCCTAGATGTAACAAAAACTGTCAATGTCTGAGTCCATACTGCTTCAGCTTGGCTTAAACCGTATCACAGGATAGTAAGAGTGAAGCTGTTTGGCAGATTGACTGGCCCCAGGCTACCTGGGTTCACAGGCTCGCTCCACCCACTATGCAGAAGCGATCCTGGGTGGTACTTCCCTCTCTTCAGGTCTCCTCCCACATTAAACGATGTCATTGTTTTCCATCCCCATACAATTAATGTGTGGATTAAATGAGATGTTAAATGCCAAACATTAAAAAAGAGCTGGCACAAAGTATATGCATTGAATAAATGTTAGCTGTTATTATAAACAAAATGTTCTTTAGCTTGGCTAGGATCTCCCAAGGTGATATCAGTCAAACATACAATTCCAAATAAGACCAAAAAAAAAAAAAAAAGGAAAAGAAATAGAAAGCCTTTGTTAAGCAAGTCAATAGGTTTCTGGCAAACCCTCCTTTTGAACTAATCATCCTGTTTTTAACCTTGCATTGGGAAAGGCTGTAACATTTGGGATGACAGTGTCAATAGGAGGGCCCAAATGCTGGGTCTGTGTCTTCCGAAATAATCACAGAAACTGGATAATTTTATTCTGCCTTGTAAGGAAAAATGCCAAAGAAGACTTGGTAGATAAAAATGGCAGAGTATCTAAACTAAAAAACCAAATGTCTGCAACATACTATAAGAAGTCAAGAAAGCCAAACTCATCAAGTTGTGCACATTAAATATGTATGTACAGTTTTTGTATATCAATACCTCAATAAAGCTGTTTTTTTTAAAGGGAATTTGAGAGATGTACTTTTGAGCTATTTAGCACATCCGTTTATTTGATGGTAATTAATAAATACTGGAAACTGCTATTTTACTGACTTAAGTAATTTTAAAGTGGCACATTTTGCCTAATAGAACTCCTTCTGATTATTTAGAAATAATAGTTTTTATACAGAACATTTTACATATAATGCAAGGACCTCTTTATTCATCTCTCTACCTTCCTACCTACCTATCTACTTATCTATCACCTGCCTCTACTTATTTATTAAATTATGCCCAAGTTTTGAGATGTTATAGGAATAGATGTGCATTTCAAAATGTCATCTTCTTACCTCAAAATATTCTTTCTGTTGACCACTTTTAATGGGCTTGAATCATAGGTGTTTCCTTGAATAGGAGTAATGTGGATGACTCAGAATTATGGGTCTGGTAATACACACAGCTGGAAAAATATAATTATTAAATCTTGGTGTGTCCAATTTAGCTCAGTGCCACTTCTTTAATTTAAAAAATAAAACATCAAATACCTGGAGAACTATGCTGCAAAAAACAAGAAAAATGACACATTCACCGTCCATCAACTTTTTATACATTGAGGTTTTTAAAATTCCTTGACACACAGGTTTTGTTTAAATAAATAAACCTGCCATTAATGTCACTGAAAACAAATTAAATAGTGAACTGAAATATACTCTAAAACATGCCATCATTTCTCTTAAAAATTCTTTAATTCTTTGTTAAATTATTTAAGATGTAATGAAAATAAATCTCACAATTTTCCTTTATGTATTTTTTTATATTTATTTACTCTTTAAAGAGGTATGTATAAGTTAATAGTTATCACTAATTTCTTATCTGTTAGAACAATTTTTTACTTCCTGACTTATTTCTCTAATTTCTGTCTACTAGTGGTTGTTTAGGAATAGTTGTTACAGATTTTTAAACATCCAACATCTTGATCCAAACATCTCATAAACTATTTTATCCATTTGAATTTTATCTTCTTTTAGAGAAATAATAACCTGTTCTACAGAAATAGTTTTTGCAAAAGTCATATTCTTTAAACAAAATCAGTATATTTGTTAGCAATTGGAGCACAGTATGACATAATATGTAGAGAATTAGACTGGAATTCAGGAGTATTTCCTTCTCCTGCCTTCACGTTGTAAATGTAGGTCATATGCTTCTCTTTACTAGTTTTCTCATATTTCTGTCACAGTGCCCAACACTTGATAAGCAACCAATAACACTTGCTGAATAAATGGGCACTTACTAAACAACTAGTGACAGAAGGGGCAGAACTGTAACCTACATGGATCCATCTCCTAAAACCTCCTTTCCTCTATGCCTCTAATCCCTGTCAGGACAGATACACTGGTATCTGATTTAAAATAGCACATTCCAGGATGCCTGGGTGGTTCAGTGGGTTAAGCATCTGCCTTTGGCTTAGGTCATGATACCAGGGTCCTAGGATCAAGTCCCGCATCAGGCTCCTTGCTCAGCAGGGAGCCTGCTTCTCCCTCTGCCTGCTGCCCTCTCTGCTTGTTCGCTCTTTCTCTCTCTCTGACAAATAAAATTTTTAATAAAATAAAATAGCACATTCCTTGTGAGTATACATCTGCAAGACTATACTGACATACTTTTTCTAGGCAACTCTGAGTCCAGAGGAGAAAAGAAGTGAGGTTAAAATTGAAAGACATGGGTCAGTTCCCTTGTTCCACAATGTGCTTTTGCATATGTGTTTCAATTTCTGCTCCATAAATGAGGCTAGCTCTCTCACAGTATGTGCGTCTGTGTGTGTCCATGTTTTTTTTTAACACATAATATATAAAAAGCATTTTGTCAAATCTAGATCTCTATAAATACGAGTTGTGATCACAAATAACGTGTTGTGACGTTATCCAAAAAAGACCTGATGGGAAGGAAGGCGACGTTCTTGAAAATGGCTTTCTTTGTTTTCCCTTCCTCACCTCTATCCTCTGCCTCTTCCTGAAAAGAAAGCCTGTTGATTATGAAGTCATGTGACAGGAAACCGTGGCAAGAAGATCTGAGTGAGGAGCTTTGAGAAAGGACTGAATCAAATTATGAGGGAGCAATTAGTCAAATACAGAGCAAGGGTGCTCTCTGATAGATGAAAACTCTTCAGAAACAAGCCTAAACTCCTTAACCAGGCATGTCAGCTTGTTTATAGGCCTCAATATTTTCAATACAATGAGAAAGAAAAAGGAGAATAGACAAGTAAGCTGGATGAAAGGATGGAGACTTTGGGGGAAACATCATGTTGCTTCTCCTGCCACTCAGAAAGAGATTAAATTCTACAAACATCAGGAGCACCACTTCATTATGCTTTGTGGTTTGTCTGAACAAGAGGCCAGGTTCCCTGGGCATACACAGATGTTGAAGTGTCCTGAGAAACAGTTATAATCTTCAATATAGTCAGTTAAACCACCATGGCTCCATTTCATAATGATAACAATGACATTTCACAGAGATATTTCTGACAAGTGACCCCCGCCAGCTTTAAGGATTTCAGGTTGGTCAATTTTATGCCACCTGAATTTCAAAGAAAAGCTCTCTTTCTAAAAAAAAAATCATAAATGATCATCTTTAGATTCCACTTAATTTACCTGGCGTACAACTGGATTTAGTTGCAGTTCAGAATGATGCTTGGTTCCTCTTTGACCAACTTAGAGGAAACAAACGTCCTTTGCTGAAGTCAAATCAGGACAGATAATTATGCATAACAATACCCAGCACTTGTAAAGTACCATGCTTTGAAGTTTATGGTTTTCTCAGTGTTTTCAATGTACATTATCTCCTTTGATCCTGCCCCCATTACATGCAGAGGGGAAGTCATGTATCGTTCTATTTTACTGATAAGTGGAACTGAGACTTTACAGATTTCACAATTGTCAACTTCGTCAAGGAGTACTAAACCAGTAACCAGTCACAAAATTCAGCCATATCAGAATTGGGCTTCCAGTCTTTAACTTTGTATATTAATTTGCTCCCTAATGAGAATCATGACATGTATTTGCTATGTGAAGGTGGGCTTCTGGTTTGCTGCAGGTGTCCCAAGTGGTTTCCCTATTTGCACACTAATCCTTTGTGGGCTAGTCTCCACACTGTGGCCAGGGAAATCCTTAAAACACAGATTTAATCATGTCCCTCTCTCCTACCCCAGAACCTCCAATAGCTGCCATGATTTCTAAAAGCGAATCTACAATTCTCATTCTGACCTTTGAAGCCCTCCAGGACCTAGCTTCAGGGACCTTTCTTTTAATTCCTCATGCCAAGGCAGCCACATTTGCTTCTTTCCCAAAGACATTAATGGCACTCTAACCTTGGGCTTTTGTATGCAATACTCTCCTTCCAAATTTACCCCTCCAATTCTGTATGGTTGATTTAGGTCTCTGTTTACTCTCAACTCCTCAGAGAGACCCTCTATCTCTAAAGAGTACGCCACATCCACAGTCACCATCTATGTCCTTACCATCTATATTCCTAGCACCTGGAAGAGTACCTACCAATAGTAAATCTCAGCAAATTATGTGTTAAATAAAAAAAATAATAAATGAATGGATGAATCCGGTTGAGAGGGAAGAGATATGGCAAGGTTGGGTTTTTGTCCATGGTAGGCTGTTCATACGGAAATATTCATAAATATACTGGAGATGTGAGTAACTACCTGCTTTGGAAGCACTTTTTTTTTTTTTTTTGTAAAATTTTATTTATTTATTTGACAGAGAGAGAGAGAGAGAGCACAAGTAGGAAGAGCAGCAGGCAGAGGGAGAGGGAGAAGCAGGATCTCGCTGAGCAGGGAGCCCAACATGGGGCTTGATCCCAGGACCCTGGGATCATGACCTGAGCTGAAGATAGCCGCTTAACAAATTGAGCCACCCAGGCACCCTGGAAGCACTTTCTTTCCAAGAGATTTCTAACCCTCTGGTTATTTAGGCAGTTTAAAATGGCACATGTTAAAATTCTGGCTCTAAAAATAGTTTAAAGATGAGGATTATAGTTCAGAAGAAATTAGTTCATATAAATAGTGTTTATAACCAAAAAGCACAGTTTTTCAACATCTGTTCTTTAACCCACTAGCTTGAACTAAAATACTAACACCATGGTAGCAAAGGCATGCTTTGCAACACTGACCACATAGTTTATCCAGTAGAAATTCAATTTTAATTATTAGTTCCTTCATTTATTGAACATATTCACTTATTTGATCAAGTTCACCTCTACAGTTTAAATTGCAGCATTTCACCCACATACATTTTGTTTAAAGGAGCACATGTTACTTGCTGGAGACAAATACGTAATCCTCCTTAAAGTGGATTAAGCCTCATTATATTGAACACATGGAATATCTTTCTAGGCAAATGCTTTAGGAAAAAAAATTATCTTTTCAGCATGCATGAAAACTTAAAGCTTTTTCTTTTTTTCCTACACACATGCTATTTCACGGATTTAGAAAAAAAAGTTCTAAAAATGATCATTGCTTCTAACCATAAAATGAGCTCCAAGTTTCTTGTACCTGCATAGAGGAAGGAAGAAGAGAGTATACCATGCTTAGATCATTGGCAATAAGAAGGAAAGGAAGAAACTTCCGAGCAAAAAGTTCCGCTCACCACATTCTTAATGGTCCGACCCTGGCTCTTATGTCACAGAATTTGGTCTTTCGTTTCCTCTATATCAACCCAACAAATTTTCAATAGCATCTAAGTTTGATTTTAGTGCTTTACAGCCTAGGGACTGCTGTCACAAAAAACTGTCCCATGGGTTCTTCACAATTACCCAGTAAAGCAGGTGTTAATATTTATACCTTTTTTACATTCAATAAGCCTAAGGCTCAATGAATGGTTTAATCAAAAACCAAAGCAAGGGCATTTGACTCTGCAGCTCATTCTTTTTCCATTAAATCATGCTGTTTCTTTGATTTCTAAGATATAAAATTGCTCTGGTCATTTACCTAGCTATTCTCTCAAGCTTTCTGAGTTCAGAGCAATATTGAATGATATTCAATAATCCTTCCCCATAATTGTCAGAGACTTCTAGCTATAAAAAATATCACAGCTCTACGTCTCTGAAGTAATAGAGTAGATCTTGGGAGTTTTTAATGTCTTGACACCAGGAAAAAAATAAATTAACAAGCAAATCTGCTGCTATACTTATTCTTTTTCTCTGTTTGACATTAAGTTGGACCCACCTAAAATCTCAGTTCCTAAACAAGGATTGACAGTAATCTCAGGTCAATACAGGTGGTTGTTTTCACAGAGTGTAAGGAATGTTTTAGCTGCCCGCCTTTCAGGCTGTTGGCACTTTAAATGTGGCTAGCATACATGATGTGTTTTGGGTTTAATTTAAAAGGGTATTATCTTTTGATTCTGTCATTTATAGAAATAGAAATTGCAAGACTGTTGAATCACAGATCTGTACCTCTGAAACAAATAATGCAATATATGTTAAGAAAAAAAAAGAAGAAGAAGATAGCAGGAGGGGAAGAATGAAGGGGAGTAAGTCGGAGGGGGAGACGAACCATGAGAGACGATGGACTCTGAAAAACAAACTGAGGGTTCTAGAGGGGAGGGGGTTGGGGGGATGGGTTAGCCTGGTGACGGGTATTAAAGAAGGCACATTCTGCATGGAGCACTGGGTGTTATGCACAAACAATGAATCATGGAACACTACATCAAAAATTAATGATGTATGCTGATTAACATAACAATAAAATTTTTAAGTGAAAAAAAAGAAATTACAGAAACCCCTGGTAAAGGAAATTATTTCATAATTGTTTTATTTATTTATTTATTTGTAAGAGTGAGAGAGAGTGTGCACAGTAGGGGGAAGCACACAGAGGGAGAAGCAGGCTTCCTGGTGAGCAGGGAGCCCAATGCGGGACTCAATCCTAGGACCCTGGGATCATGATCTGAGCCGAAGGCAGATGCTTAACCAACTGAGCCACCCAGGTGTCCCTCATAATTGTTTTAATGCTCATTTTCCTACCTGTGAATATTACTTATCCAAAGTCACCATATCAGAAGACTTCTAGTACTTAGTCATATCCAATTCTCTTCCCCTTCTGGACTCACACAAGGCTGAGACTTCCTACCATATCACTATTTTTGGGTAATGGTTTGTGAGAAGAAATGATGAAGTATTTAATTGCTGGTCTGAGACCCTTCAGTGCTCTTTCCCATGCCTCAGCAACTAAGGAGACATCAAGTTCCAGATGGTGTAGCTGCAAGATGGGGAAGCTTTATAACCAGGGTCCCCATGTGGAGAAGCACACTCTGCCAAACCATGAGAGCAATGTAAGCTAGAGTGAGAAACTTTTCTGGGGTGAGCTACTGAGATTTGGGGCTGTTTTGTTACTGCCTATCCTAATTAAAAATCCTAAGAGTCAAAAGAGCAAAGGAATTGGATTCAGAAGATCTGGATGACATCCAACTTAATAACTTTGTCAACTTGCGTAAGTCACTTAAATTTGTTGAGTTTCAAATGCTTCCTTTCTAAGATAGAGATGATAAAAATATTCTCTATCTACTTGAAAGAGTGACTATGAAGATCAAATTGCATAGTGTAGGTTGAGTCACTCTACAATTTATATTCATAAATGTGGCATTTTTTTTTACTTCTTTGATATTGTGATTTTCTGATTAAGGGAATTTCTTTTCCTCATCTCCTACATTCCATGTCCATAGAAAAAGTAGACAAGAAGACCAAATTTAGGGTGTAGGAGTGAAGAGGATGCCACTCTTTGTTTGTTTTAATCTATTATTATAGGCATACTGTGGCTCCGGTAATTAAATTCAAGATTTCTTAGAATCAGGTATTTCAGATTCAAGTTCACGTCCATGACATCCAGCTCTATCAAATTTCTCTGTATGTTTTTCCACTTTAGCTTCAAGCATCAGAAAACTAAGATACCGTCTTTAAAGGTGCAATGTAGAGTACAAAGTAAACTATGTGTTCAGAGAGCATCAAACCAGTTTCTATTATTTCTTAGATTCTTTTTCTTAATGCTTTAAAATATCTGTTTAGCAGAAAAAATATGGAACATTTAATGAATTTGTGTGTCACCCTTGTGCAGGGGCCGTCGTAATCTTCTCTGTATCATTCCAATTTTAGTATATGTGCTGCCAAAGTGAGCACTGTTTCTTGGATTCTTAAATCTGATTACCCAGTCCAACAAAAAAAGACCAGCAAAGCCAGTAGGCATTCATTGGACATCTCTTTTACTGATTGGGCACAACAGAGGAGAGAAACCAACATACAATTAACTTTCTACATTTTGAGCTATGAAATTTGCCCATGTTTTGTTTCCTCCCCACATAAAAGATGATGGGGCTATGGTGTGACTCTTCAAGTTATCACCTGATCTCTCCACTGAGTAAGCAAAACAGTGCAGTCATTAGAGAGACACTCTAGGTAGTGACTAAAAGTGGGCTCTCTGAAGCCAGACTGAGTTCCAGCTTCACAGCTAAGTTACTTTGAGCATACAACTTCTTTATGCCCCAGTTTTTTTCCATAAAGGGGATATAGTAATAGCACATAATTTACACAGTAGTTTTAAAAGTTAGTGAGCTAATATATGTAGTGTTTAGAAAAAGGCCCATGACCTAGTGAACACTGTCTGGCTTATTTAATACTGTCTCTTTGTAATCAAACTCCAAGCTATTCTAACACAATTTGAAGGAATGGGATGCTCTAAAAGATGGGGGTAGTTTGTGGGAAGAGAGAAAACTGAGTTTTTTTAGCAATTTTAATGAATATGCTGAAGCAACAGAAGATGAGTAAAGATGCTGTTATGAACATTTTATGATCTCATGATTCACTAGAGGTCTATAGAACTCTTCAACTTCTTGGGCCCCAATCTGTGTTTCTTTCTTTGGAACATCACATTTAAGTGAACCAGTTATGGTTTATATCTAAACTGAAGTGTAATCTGCCACAAAATTATCCCTTCTTATTTCTGATAAAAGACTTTTTTCTGGTTGCTCAAACATAAGAACTCAATATGATTTTGGGTGTTTTGGTTTGTTTGGTTGTTTTTTTTGTTTTGGTTTGGCTTTTGTTTATTCGTTTGATCTTACATCTGTGTTTCTCTCTTCTAAACCCAAACAGTAGCCAAAACTGGTCAAATATTGTCACCATAGAGTCTTTCCCACTCCCTTTCTATTGCCATTTCACAAATCCAGACCCTTATATAACTTCTACTGCCTCAGTGCTCTTTCTGCTACCAATAGGCTTCACCTCCCCTTTGCTAGAGTGGATAGAAGAGCTGGTTTTCATATTTCTTTCCAAGGATACAGATTTGAGAAAATAGCCACTTGGGTTCACTTCTACCACTAATTATTAAATTATTAAATTATTTAAGGAATAAATCATTAAAATAACCAAGTGGTAGTTTTTTTTCCTAATATGGTAAGCCACATATAAATTTAAAATAGCAATGACCAATTTTATGTATGATATATATAAATTGATTGGGAACATATGCATACACACATATACACATACATATACATGTGTATACATACAAAACATGGCATTGCACGCTCTCTCTATATATATGTATATACATATAAATAAATGTCTTTCTTCTTATAAGGTACAATGATTCTTCACCAATAGATATCCATGCTAGCATGAAAATAGATGTTAGTCCTGAGTTCAGATCCAATAAGAAAGTCTTCACTTTCCGATTACTATGTAAGAATTGAAGAAAACTTTGAAATGGATATCATATTTTTACTTTGGACATTTGTTAGTTGACTTGATGCATACCCTTTCTGAATTTTGTAAGGCCTCCATAGTACACACACACACACACACACACACACACACACACACACACACGCACACACACTTATGGAAAGCAAACAAGTGGGAGGAATATGCTTGTCAGTTTCAATTTTGTATACATAAAAATGCATGAGAGAAGGGACTGAAAACATAGGAGCAAAAAGAAAAGAAATGTCAAGATTGATAGGTTATGCCAAGGGAAGAAATTTACTCTAAAAATAAGTCCTACCATTTAACCTACTGGTGTTAATTTGATTTTATACTCAACACGAATATGTTGTGTCTATCAGTGATTAATTCTAGATTGTTATTCTACCAAGCTAAGATTTGTGTTTTTCAGTGGAACTCAGCATTTCAACGCTCTTAATCTGACTGTCGTTCAGGACAGTTTTTAAAGAATTGTATGAATGTAACTGAACAACACACTATTTTGTCCCCTATTGTTGCCCAAAGGCTCCTGTACCTTCAAAGCTATAGTCATAATAGATGTGTTGTTTCCAGGTGAAAAACTTTCTCCCCCTTAAAGGATAACTCTTGAAAATCAACCTCAAGCAAACATAAAACAATTTTTTTGTTTGTTTCCCCTCATGATTTGCAGGTTGAACACAAATGAGAGAAAAATGGAGTTGGTCTGCAGCAGAGCTCCACTGCCCCCTTCCACTGCCCCTCAATCATTTCTTCCTTCCCTCAGACCTGACACCTGACTCCAGCCTGTAATAGGTGTCCTACTGGAGTACATCATCTTCCAATGACTGTTCACGTGTAATTTTCCCAGCAATATTTAATTTGAATGTGCTGCACTCCCTCTTCTTCCCTGTTCTTGATGCCAACCATTTAGCATCTCTTGTTAACCCATTCCAAGGACAGCATGCACAGTGTATCAGTATTCCCGTTTTCTGTGCCCAAAGCACATATAATCAACAACCACATTCTTTCCCACTGAATCTAGACAGCTCTAGAATTCTTATCCCCATTGCACTTCAGATAGTCTTCAGCAGTCAATCATGGCTAAAACCTACTTGCTGCTCCTAGGTTACTCATTCTCATTTAAAATACGTGTATTGTAAAAGAGTACAGGAGAAACAATGATGGGTCTCAAGTTTATTTTTATGAGTATTCCTTATTAAATTAACTATATATGTGTACGTGTGTGTGTGTATATGTAATATATAATTATTTTATACAAACTCATCCTCATGGACAGGCATTGACTTATGTGCATGTTTACTCAAAAATATTATGAAATGAAAATGCTATGATTGTTAATTTTATTAAAGAGATATCTATATACTTTTTAAATAGCCACAAATACAGGTGCAAGTTATGTTACTTTTTTAGTTTACAGAAAAACACTGTCAGAGTATGGATTTAAGGCAACATTCTTTATGTTCCCCAAATGCATTGTACTCAGCTTGATTATAACACTTGCCACATTGTTTTGTAATTGCTTTCTTTCCTGTTTCACTGACTAGCTCCTTGGAAGCAGGAGAGCCTCCCTTCTCTCTACACTGTTAGCACACCGTATTTTCACATAGTATTGGTGTGGCAAATGTTTACAGGATAAATAACTGATTGAATGAGATATTTTTTAATCAATAGTCTTTTATTACTAAATAGTCTTATATTACTCTGCAGTCATATACTCTGCAGCACTTCCAAAGCATTTTAACTTTCTAATCCCAGGGAAATGTTGTGCAATGACTATTTTCAAATTTATATTTCACCTTAAGAAAATTCCCCTTTTTTTGCCTGTTAAAATACTACATATTACACAAACTGACCTGCATTTGTTCTTTTAATCAGTTGATTTAATGTTACTAATTAGTTTAAATGGTGAAATTATTATTTAAAAGCTATAGTCCTTAAAACTGTATGAGTAATTATATTGATGTAGGAGGCTATGAAGGTTTTAATACTCACACAAGAATATGAACTTGAAAGTATCTTTGAAGGAATTAAAAACCAATTTTAAACAAATTGAATCATTTTGGGACTTCTGAGAAGTATTTAGAACCTGAATTTTTTAAATATTTTTAAAAATAAATTACATTCATTCTTCTCTTTACAACCCGAATATATTCCCCTAACAGAAAATATCTGAAAAGTCAGAATCTTATAAAAGGTGAATTACTAGGTATTTATTTTCAATCACGAGAATATATGTAAAATAACTTACAGGCCACCCTTAAAGGTGTAGATTTCCTGATCATATGAAAGTAGAGATTTTTAAATGCAGAAAATGCTGACATACCGTTAGATATATTTGAAACTATCCCTTAAACCTTATTGATTAATGGCATGGTGCTAGTTTCTTCAAGTAATCCCACTCCTTCTGAATCCTCAGCTTAAACTCACCACTTGGAATTTTAGTTTGCATTTTAATTTTGACCTAACACTAGTCCTTTCCTGTTCCTCCTTCAGGACCCAGACTTTGTTAAATCCTAATGGTTAGGATTAAACCCTACTTGAGTCTAACTCTGTTTGACACTTAAAATGGTTTTGAAAAATTAGTAAGACATAATCAAATGAAGACACTGGGCATGAAACCCTATGATGGGTCCAGGAAAATATATGTGGATTGGTGTTATGAAAATACAAAGTGAGGGAAAAGGAGTAAAACTAGATGTGGGTAAGTAGATTAATGAGTTAAAGAGAACTTGCTCACAAAGACAACTTGCATGGGAGTCTGAATGCCATCTTGCAGGAAAAATGGAACAACTGAAGAATATTGGCTGAGAAAGATGCAGGACACTGACTGGAACTTAGAGGATGAATTTAAGAGCAAAAGGGAGTGGTATGACAAAAACCTGAGAAGTGTCTACTGAATTCATCTAGACAAAGTACTAAAAGAAGAGACAATTGGAATAGAGAGAAAACAGACTGAAAAATGTTTATAAAACATGATACCACATGCCAGGGTATGGAGAGTGAAAGGAAGACACTGTGGCATGACTCTCAGGCTTCTAGTTTTGACAACAAGCAGATTATAACTCCATTTACAGAGTTTGGCTCATGTGGGGAGGTGTTTCCATTTTGGACATGGTGATTTTGAGATGAGTATGGAATAATCAAGGGGTAATGATTAGCCAACATCATGATACCTGAGTGAGAAAACTCAGGACATGGTGTGGGCTGGAGGGAAATATTAATGAGTCATTAGCATATGAGCAGTTTTCAAAAGCAGGAAACTTGAAGCCAGAATTGCATTAACTAGTATCAACAAAGCATGAGTCAAAGATAATTTATTAGGGAACATGGATTTTAAGGGTTAGGATGACAAAGAGATGACAAAATAAAAACAAAATGAAACCAAAATCAGAGCTGTTGAGAACCATGA
The DNA here is from genome assembly GCF_037043125.1 of Eumetopias jubatus. NCBI lineage: Eukaryota > Metazoa > Chordata > Mammalia > Carnivora > Otariidae > Eumetopias > Eumetopias jubatus. The sequence continues at coordinate 96,446,715 of NW_028274812.1, forward strand.
AAAAAAGAAAAGTTTTCAGGAATGTGAGGTCAAGAGTGTCAGATGCAGAAGAGAAGCATTGGACTTGAAAGCATGTGTGTGGGACACCTGCATGTATCTTGTCTTTTTTGGATGTTTCCAAATGTCTTTATGGTGATGTTATTCTGTTAAATCAATGATAGGGAGTTCTAGTATGCTATCCTGGTGTAAACCTACCACATCCTACCCGCTCTGCAGATTACAAATAAAAAACCTGTTAAAAAAGTCAAAACACCTACTACCTAGGTACTTTAACAATAAAAACAGGCAGAGTGTGAGGGGGAGTCAACATTTGGAGAAGCAAATGACAAGGGAGTGACTTTTCCATTTTCTTTTCAGGCTTTATCCCACTGGGCAGGCACTAGTCATAGAGTGGCACGGCAGTATGGTGGCTAAAACCTTAACAGAAACTCCAGTTTCTACAAGAGGAACGAGGAAATGACAGTATGCAGAGAACGATTATGACAGGTTCAATTGTTGCATCATTGAAAAGAGCACTTATCTGGGATTCAGAAGACCCAATTCTAATCTGTGTTTCACTAATTTAGTTCTGTTTGATTCAACTCCTTTAAGCAACTATGTTATTCTGTGAAAAAAAAAATGACTAACATGACACTTTCCTGTTTGATGTCTCATAACTGTGATAAATATCAAATATAGCAATGTACTCAAAAGTGCTTTAAAAGATCATAAATTTGTATTTAAATATGTTATTGAGCAGATTTATATTTCTGTTGGTTTAGCATCTCTGGCATTTTTATAATATGGGTCCATATTCCAGACATCATTCAGAGTTAAAGTTCAAATAATTATCATAACTTCGTTTATCTCAGTATATTTAATGCAATTGTTATTTGATCAGCTGACATCATACTATAAATGGTGTTTTTTCCCTTGTTTCTCTGTATCCTTTATAGGCAATTGTAGATAAAGTCTCCCGGTCTTTGTCAGATGTTTTATTTAAAGCTCCATATCTCATGAGCAAGGAAAACCCATTTAGCAATGACGAGAATCTGTTCTTTTTGGCCTGTGACTTCTTCACACTTTCTTTTTTCCACATAATTGTGGTTCTGAGAGGTTTGTGAACCAACTTAACCACTTGGAACTCGTATCATTTAGACTGTCAGTACCTCCTGTAATTGTGACCTCTGGGTTTCTGAACCAGCAGCACTGGAAGAAGAGCTTGATTTTTTTTCTCTTTACAGTGGTATTTGGAATAATTACTGTTTTGGATATAATCACTTGGAAGCAGATGTCCAGATCTAACTGAATACAGCACTATGAATTCCTTTTAGATCAACTGCATTCTGGGTATTTCAAGAAGAAATAATTTCGACTGTAACCACAGATTCTCCCTTCCCCTTCTTTCTTCTCCTGTTTTCTTTCTCTTTGCCTTTTTCTCTTCTCTTCCTCATGCTTCTCCTCTTTTTCTTCCTCTCGCTCTCTTTTTTCCTCTTTTCACCCCCCACTCTTTCTTCTCTTTTCTCTCTCCCTTTAGAGGTACATTAGCCCCCACTTTTTTTTTGGTTCATTAGCCCCTCTTATTTTATCTTTTTTAAATAAAGGATAAACCATTAAAAGTATTTATTTTCGGGTGCCTGGGTGGCTCAGATGGTTAAGCGTCTGCCTTCGGCTCAGGTCATGATCCCAGAGTCCTGGGATCAAGTCCCACATAGGGATCCCTGTTCCTTGGGAGCCTGCTTCTCCCTCTGCCTCTCTCTCTCTCTCTCTTTTTCTCTCTGTCTCTCATGAATAAATAAAATCTTTAAAAAAAAGTACTTATTATCTGTAATTAAATTTAAACACATCAAAGCACTTTCAAGATTATGCAGATTTAAAATCAGTCAGATTTCAAAGGAAAATAATTTGCATTAACAAAATAATTTAAGTCCCATATGTACCAATGAACTACATCTTCTATTCTGTCTGTTTCACTGACCATTTTACATAAATAAAAGAACCTCTGCATCTGAACGATAGGTTTTGGAAGAGGAAAAATCTCAAGTTTCACATAGTACTCCATTTCTCTTCATCTGTATATTTCTATTACCATGTCATTTCTATTGACATGTTGTCAATATTTTCTAAAAGTTAAAAAAAATGGAAATATGTCTTGAGACAAAAATACATGCCACTTTAAATTAGAATATTATTTTAGGTTAAAAAAATTTTTTGAGTATCTGAGACATTTTGAAACTCTATGGAAACACATAGATAATTTAATACATTAAACACACACACACACACACACACACACACACACATCTCATAGAAATAATCAATATTGGCCTAAAATGAAATTGAAAATATAAATATTTAAGTTTGAAGCTAGAGTAATATTTGCAATCAATATCTATTTATTATTTATGTTATATGCTCTCTTGGTTCAGCGATTATCTTTCTCAGATTAAGCAACAGCTGAAGTATTTATAAATCTACTAAAATTTACATATAAACTAGGTTGACATATCAATTACTTTCCATCTAATTTAATAAAGATTACTGAATAATAATGACACTAACAGAGATGATAGCTACCATTTTAGAGAATATGCCTGGTATGATGCCAAGCAATTCACCACCACCCCCCCCACACACACACACATACACACATGCACACTCAATTTCATCAACACAATGATCTTTATGCTACAGATAACCAAGCTGAGGTTACAAAATTGATTAAATTACTCCATTTTTAAATAACTACTGCAGCAGTGGTGGGATTAGAACCCTGGTCTGATTATTCTTTTAAACAATAAAAGTCCCTACTTTGTACTAGGAGTTAAGAAAATGGAAATGATGAACAACTAGATCCTGTGCTCAAGCCATTCACAGTCAAAATCGAGCAGGTAGGTGACAGATTCATAAGACACTAAAGTCAATAAAGTATAAATAAATAAATGCAACGTAGAAATATTTACATAAAAAGATAATAGAGCTAGAAGGGAATAGGCAGTATACCGATAGAGTAAACCTTACTTCTGCAGACACTAGTGGAGAATTCTCACCCACAGCTCTGCCTTCTACCACTTGGCCACAGTTCAAAGACTATGACATGCACATTTCTGATTTGTAAGGCTATTGACTCTGAAAATGCAGCACTGTCATTTTGGTTGGGAAAGACTTAGTGCTCCCCACCCACCCACTCACTGATAGTCTGCTTGGAGTTGAGCCCTACATTGTGTACTCTGAGTGAGACAGGTATCTTCCACTCTCTGCAGAGAAGGTCCCGTGTTTATGTATTAGACTACCAGCCCATATGAAACTATCCTATGGCTCAAAGTGTGAAGGGAGAAATTCTCCCTTATCAGAATGTGGAGTGTTCCTCATACCATCGCCACTTTGCCATCATCATTTACAGATCTAGGAAAATAAATTATAAGTTATTTTAAAGATTTTATTTTGTGCACAATAAAACCAGTAGCATTTTCCTTTTCCATTTCAATTCTTTTTGTCTGTGCATGGGTTGTCGTGAATAAAGAAAGTAAGAAAATGAGGTTGGTTCTGAATGTTTGGATAACCTGGAATTTGGTGGAAGCTTTGTCATCTGAGCAGTAGCCAAGTCACAGTGAACAGAAGCACTACTGAGGAGGAAGTGCTGCTAATGTGCCAAAAAGCATAATCAACATGAAGTCACTGAGGGAGGGGAGGGATTTATAAGTGTGTGAGGGACTCCTTGCAGAGCACATAGATAGCTGGTTCTATTGGTATGACTTGCATTAAAAAATAAGTTTATACTACATTAAAATAAAAAAATCTTCTTCACAGTGAAGCAAACAATCAACAAGACTAAAAGGCAACCTACTGAATGAGAGGAGATATTTCTAGTTGACACACCCGATGAAGGGGATGAAGGGTTAGTACCCAAAACACATACAAAGAACTGATACAACATTCAAAAAATAATTAAACAATGGGCAGAAAACATGAACAGACATTTCTCCAAAGAAGACAAACAGATGGCCAAGAGACACATGAAAAGATGCTCACCATCACTCATCACCAGGGAAATGCAAATCAAAACTACAATGAGACATTACCTCACACCTGTCAGAGTGGCTCAAATTAAAATAAAAGAAACAGGGTGCCTCGGTGGCTCAGTCGTTAAGCATCTGCCTTCGGCTCAGGTCATGATCCCAGGGTCCTGGGATTGAGTCCCACATCAGGCTCCCTGCTCAACGGGAAGCCTGCTTCTCCCTCTCCCACTCCCCCTGCTTGTGTTCCTGCTCTCACTGTCTCTCTCTGTCAAATAAATAAATAAAATCTTAAATAAAAGAAAATAAAAAGATTAAAAGAAAAAAGAAAAGAAAAGAAAAGAAAAGAAAAGAAAAGAAAAGAAAAGAAAAGAAAAGAAAAGAAAAGAAAAGAAAAGAAAACAATGAGTGTTGGCGAGGATGTGGAGAAAAAGGAACCCTCCTACACTGCTGGTGGGAATGCAAACTGGTGCAGCCACTGTGGAAAACAGTATGGAGGTTCCTCAAAAAGTTATAAATAGAACTACCTTATGATCCAGCAATCACACTCCTGGGTATTTAACCCCAAAATACAAGAACACTAATTCAAAGGGATATAGGCACTGCTATGTTTATAGCAGCATTATTTTACAATAGCCAAGTTCTGGAAGTGGCCCAAGTGTCCATGGATAGATGAATGGATAAAAAAGATGTGGTATATATAAACAATGGAATATTATTCAGCCATAAAAATGAATGAAATCTTAGCATTTACAACAACCTGGAAGGAGCTAAAGAGTATAATGCCAAGTGAAGTAAGTCAGAGAAAGACAAATACCAAATGATTTCCCTCATCTGTGGAATTTAAGAAACAAAACAAGTGAGCAAAGAAAAATGAGAGAGAGAGAGAGAGAGAGAGAGAGAGAGAAACCAAGAAATAGACTCTTAACTATAGAAAACTGATGGTTACCAGAGCTGAAGTGGGTGGGGAGATGGGTAAAATAGGTGATGGAGATTAAAGTGTACACTCCTCATCATGAGCACTGAGTAATGTACAGAATTGTCGAGTGACTCTATTCTTTGCCTGAAACTAATATAACACTGTGTGCTAACTATACTGGAATTAGACTTTAAAAACAAAGGGGCACCCAGATGGCTCAGTCAGTTAAGTGTCAGACTCTTGATTTAGGCTCAAGTCATAATCTCAGGGTCCTGGGATCAAGTCCCGTGTCAGGCTCCACACTCAGTGGGAGTCTGCTCAAGGATTCTCTCTCTCTCCTCTCCTTCTGCCCCTCCCTCGACTCGTGCTTGCCCTCTCTCTCTCTCTCTCTCAAATCTTTAAAAAAAACTTAAGAAAATAAGTTTATCACTTTGTGAAATGATTAAAAAAATGCTGCCCTCAAAATAAAACTACTGACTGCTATAAAGCAGTTTGATTTCATATAGCAATTTTGCTCAAATCTTAGTTTTAAAAATGTAACTACATTTAGTTTCACTTCTAAACATCATGGATTTCTTGATAATAATACAAATGCTAACATCAATCTTTTTTTCATTTTTGATTTTAGTGTTACTTAGCATTTATATTTTAGGCAAAATTATTTAAAATTATATTTTCAACTGAAAATATGGATAGGTGGTTTAAAATAGGAAATTTTAAGCATAGATTTGAAATAAATGGAAATGCACAAAAATCTTGAGGAGTCAGAGAAACCCATGGAGTGTTGCAACAGCCATGGTATTTTTCCAGAGGCCGACCATGTGTATAATAAAAACATGGAAGTACTCTTCTAACCACAATAAGTAGGTGGTTGTTAAAAATCAACAGTAAATTTAGCAAGTCAAGGACATACCAAAATAAGTATCTGAAATACTGGTTTCATTGGTTATGAAGTTCAAATGAACATAAAATGTAATATCTTAAAAGAGAAACCTGAAACAATACAAAAGTTTGTAAAACTATCCCTTTTCAATACTAATATATAAATTTATTTTTTTTAATTAGGCCTTTTAAGATATGTTTCTAGTGAAAAAAGTGAAAAGGGAAAGAAAAGAAGTAAAAAATATATTCATGCAGCTTATATATGTAGGTATGTATGTATCTACATATGTATCTATCTACTTATGTTTATCCCTTTTATGTATGGAAAGAGAGTAACAAGACAGAGAGAAATTTTAATGTTCATAGATGTATAGATTATTTCTGAAACAAAAATCAAGAAGCTAGTAACAGTAGTTGCTTTAGAGAAAAAACTGCCAGGCAAGTCAGGTGGGAAGGAGCCTCTGCATTGTACTTATATCCTTCTATGTGTTCAAACATTCTAGCAAGCATGCTAATTTCCATTTCAATAATGATAATAAACAAAAGCATACACATAACTAGCAAGCATGCTAATTTCCATTTCAATAATGATAATAAACAAAAGCACACACATAAACAAAAAAATGATAAAATCTTGAAGAAAAATCACCAGAAATATTTTGGTATCTACAATCAAGGCATCTATACTGAAAGCAAGATAATGACAAATACAATTAAGCCGACAATTAATAATTTTAAGTGCTCTTTTCAGTCACTTGCAGAATCACCTTGGAAGGAAAAATAAGTACTGTGTAAGTTGCTTCTACGACTCTTTGAGCTGTGGAAAGGGTCAAATCTGTTCTGGATTAGAAAAAAAAATCAGATATCTTTTTAATAGGCACCCTGAACTCAGGCACTCTTCCGGGCTTAATGAATGATGCTAGCAGAAGGGGGGCCTCCAAGAGACACGTGTGCAGCAACGGTAGTTTGGCTGACTTTAACCTAGTGTCTTATTGGACCTTGCTTGATCTATTTCCCATGATGATATCTGAGAAAAAACTTGTAAAATGTGTGGCAGCTAATAACAATTTAAGTAATTACAATTAACATTAAATAAAAATAGTTAATAAGTTATCGTCCAGAAATCAGAATATCCCTTATAACCATTTCTAAAACATAGCAGTTGTTCAATAATTATTTGGTGAATTGACTAACAAACTTACAGCAAATGAATTAAAATAAATCTATTTCCTGAATGTTCCATATATACCATTTTCTAAGAATACTTTACTTCAATGTGTTCCCCTCTTGTTTTCTTTCAGTAAGTCAAAAGGAATGGTTAGACAGTAACTTTTGCTATATTTAATGACCTCTTTTGTAATTATATAAACAGTAACCTTGAAATCTCGCTTTGCTGTGCCTTCCTGGGGGAAGGTGCTGGTAAGAGTTTTCAACTCAAGGTTGAATTATCTCTCTCCCTGGAGGAAAATAATCAGTGAAAAGGGGATGGGAGCTATACGGGGTTAATAACTCCATGCATTTTAAGAATGAAGAGTGGCCCAGAGTTGATAAACTCAGCAGATTTTAGTACTAAATTTCCATCAACACTGCAAGACAGTATAATCATTTTTTTCTCTTTTCTTCTTTTTAATCTATACTTAACAAGATCACACTAATGAAAATGAAACTTTAGATTTAGATCTAGAGTGCTCTTTGTGGTGCTGTAAGAAATTTGTTTTAATTCACACACTAAAAAACAGCATAATTAGTAATGTGACTTAGCTGAGAAAAATACTTGGACTGAGAGTTCTCTATGCCAATAGAAAAGACTAACTGGCTGCTCCATCGCCACTTTACTCTGTTATATACATGTGATTCTATTCTCAACAGGAGCATGTTTTTAATCACATTTTTAACAATTGACTAAAAACATCACTTTTCCCCATTCTTTGGTCCATACCATTCTGAGCGCTTCTCTGCAGTGATTACTATGATATACTCATAAATCAGTGGAAAATATAATTTGAATCCATACATATGCATCAGAATTCTTAAAATACTTATGTCACCAAGAGAGATACCAGGAATTTGCAAGAGGCAGCAAATAACATGTGATGAAGGGTCAGTGATCTGTATATGAAAAATTACCTGATCCTAAGGGGGTTCAACAATGTGCTAGGCAGTGTGCTAGGTATTCTGTGTATGGCATGCCATTAAAACTCCAGAGCAACATGTACCATATAGTAAATGCTCTTTCCCTCCCAATTATGTAAGAAAAAGCAACTCCATGTAATACATAGTATTTAATCCCCAATTGTGTAAGTGATTTGCCTAAGATGGTAAGTGATGAAGCCAAATTTGAACCCAGGAAATTTCACTACCTATTCTAAAGCACTATAAACCCTGCAACTCTGTAAACCCTTGAGATGGATAGGAAACTCTTTTGTTATGATGGTAAATAATTTAAGACAATGATTTGTTAATAAAGAAGTCCTTGGGGGCATTCCTGACCCCTTTGGGCTTGGTGCTGACCAACTGGAATTGATTTTGCTCAAAAAAAAAAAAATCGGAAAATTTTATTTTTTTATTTTTAAAGATTTTATTTATTTATTTGAGAGAGAGAATGAGATAGAAAGAGAGAACATGAGAGGGGGGAGGGTCAGAGGGAGAAGCAGACTCTCTGCTGACAGCAGGGAGCCCGATGCGGGACTCGATCCTGGGACTCCAGGATCATGACCTGAGCCTAAGGCAGTTACTTAACCAACTGAGCCACCCAGGAGCCCCTGGAAAATTTTAAATATGCCTCAGTTTATCTTTTAACAGTTCTGGTGTCAGAAGAGAGAACCAAATGAGACCCTCCCACCCCTTGCACCTGCCCCTGGCAACCCCCCAGGAGCAACAAAGCAGCCAGACATCATTTATGGGCCCTTAGGCTCGATGTTTTCTTGCTGCCTCTGGAGGTAGTAGGTAAGTCCCTGTATGATCCTGGATCCTAGCTCCCCAGCTTTTGTGTTATGAGTTTTTAGACTTAATTTGCGCATTTCTCATCCAGAAACCAGCCAGTGTCCAGTAGGTTCTGGGTCTGACTTAGAAACCAAACTATGTCTGTGTCAGTCTGGATCCAACACAGAAACTGGACCAGGGCTAGTGTGAGGCATCAGGTAAATAAAATTTTGTTTTAAGGCTAAACAAGTAGGTTAACCTTAACCTTACCAAGGATAATCTTGAATTTCTGTGGCCACAGTAGAGAACTTTTAACCATGTTAGATAAGCTTATACATTTACAAAATACCCTGGAGAGAAAAGCCTTTCAGTCAGGCACTCAGTACAAAGGGTAAAGGGAAAATTATTTTTCCTCCTATACAGTGTCTAGTGACCAGGGTGAGACCCTCCAGGATACCCCATTCACTGTGGAGCCTGCAAACAGTACCCCGGGACAAGCCAGCAAAGGGTAAGAATTCTTAACAAAGTCAACTCTCCCAGATCTCTACCTACCGTGCCTAGTTGATAGAGAAAGGCAGAATTTTACAATGCCCCTTTCCAAATTCAGACTGACACGAAAAAACATTGGTTATTGATTTTTTTTTTCTCTCCGAGGAATAGCCATTGCCTTCTTGTTTGTCTCACTTGTGTCTTGAAGACTTGGCTTGGCAACTGTCAGGTTGGGGGCCCTCAAAATATGGCCAGATAGTAAAGGGAAGCAGACTTTTCTACCCCAGAATAGGTCTCCTTAGCATAAGGATTACTTTGAGCCAAAAACAGTCAAAACCCAGCAGAATCAGGAGAAGCGCTTTCCCTCACCTTCAACGACCTAAGTTTACACTGGAAAGGGTTCCTAACCAGAAAGGGAGCTATTATCAGGGATACCTTTTTATCTAAAATTTTATCTGCCTAAAAGGTTTTCTAAACATTTCTTGCCTTCCTGTGAATGGCCTTTCTTCCTTTTGTATCCCCAGACTCCTACACCTTTCCTTAGCTCTGGATATTACATAAGCCATGTTACCTGGCTGCCCCGTGGGTCCTCATATTTTTATGGGACTCCTGTACTACAAAATTTAACTCCTGTTAATCTGTCTATATTAATTTAACTACTAGACCAGTCAAAAAACCTAGAAGAAGGGGAAAAAAAATATCCTGCCCCTTCAACAGAACTGTGGGTTGCCTCCCATTTCTGGCCAGATATGGCTAGATATTGTGGGTTCCACTCCATTTACGGCTAGGGTCCCACTGACCATTGCCAGTTCTCAGGGGAATTGTCTAGGTCTTTCTTTCTTTTGGTTATCTTTGGAAGTTGCTCTGGATCTTGGAAGTGTGGCATCTTTTGCATCCTCTTTGAGGACTCCTCTTATGTTCAGTGCTACGAGGAATATTTACTATTTGTCCTAGTAAAACCTGAAAAGATATGTAAAAGGAGTTTTCTTAAGCAGCTCTATGGTTAGAAGCTGGCTAAATTAGAGACTGATATTCAGAGCCTGATAGAAACTTTTTTTAGGTCTTCTCCTCTAGGCTAAAATAAAACTGTATACCCAGATGGAAAGAAAAAAACATTCTGAAGCCATTGTGGAAGAATTTACTAAAATATGTCAAAGACACACAGCTCTAAATCTAGAACACAGGGATCCTTTGATTTCAGTCTTGGTTTAAATTCGCATCCCTAATATAAAGAAGCAAACTAAGAATCCTGTAGTTGAATGGCTTGGTCAGTCTCCTTAGCATTCAGGTTGCAACTCAATTCTTTGAGGAATTAAAACAACTGTATTTGTCTTACAAATGAAGTCTTTGCAAGAATAGAAACATGGCTCTAGGAACAATGCAAAGCCCACCTTTCCTTTTTGCCAATCCCCAAACCTCCCTTACTCATCTCAAAAGGTATGCAGATATTTTAAAAGGTCTGGATTTGGGAAACACAGACCTTCTGGAGAAACTTAAATCCTTTCTCTCTGGTTGTGAGATGTAGATATTCTACCTGGTCTTCTCTAGGGCCCCAAAGCCACGTCTTAAAATGCAAACTTCAGGGAGGAGATTCTCATGACACAAACCTGAACAGATATTAAAAAAAAAAAAAAAAAAAAATGTACAAGATTTGTGGAAATGGAATCTTGGAAAAGGAATTTTATGTGTGGTTGAGCTGTCTAAAATTAGAATGGATTTAAGTTTTTAAAGAATGGATTCTAATATTAAAAGTACAGTGGTGCAGAATTAGAATTTTATTTTCTCTCTTTTAAAAGGACAGTTTCTTGAACTACTGGTTTTCTTTTGATGAGATATCGTGAAAGTGTTTTGTTTGTTTGTTTTACCTTTTGGGTAATCTACCTGGAGAGCAAAAAATCTTGTGTCTTACCAATAGATAGGTTTCTGATAACTTTAAGAACATAAAAGTGAACTGGGTAAGAATTTCTAGAACTAATGGAAAAACTAGATTTAAGTAGAACAAGGATTAATAACATGATTGAATGAACTAATGAAGGTGATTAACATTTTTTTTACCACCTTTCCTTTGAAACATTGCTAGTTCCTTAATGTTTTATTTCTCCAGATTTAAGGAAACCTTTTATTCCTCTTTAAGTTATTGTGACTTACAGTAATTTTGCGAAGTTATGTCTCTATAAACAGAACTGAAACATTTACTCTTCTCCCTACCTGATCCCTCTGGAATTCAGAAACTTATTGAGTATTCTTATTTTCATGGCAATACAGTTATTGTATCAGTTCAATAAGAATTTAGTCCCTTATATAATAGGTCACAAATAGGAACATTAATTATATTCCCAAGGCTTTGACTGGCCATATTTGAGAATTTGAGTAAAATCAGATATGGCCAGACAGTTTCAAGGAACTCTGATTGATTTTACAGAGCCAATAAAATCCCTTTGGAAGAAAAGTCTGGAACCTTGCTTAAGAGGTTCCCAGCAGCCTTACCGGGTAAGGAAGGAAGGTCACTTCCTGGTAGGCCCAGAAGCCTCAGATTATCTTGTGACTCTCAAGAAAAGAGAAATTTACCCAAATCTATACGTACTGCAGGTGAAGTCTGATGGTGAGTTCCTGGCATGTCTTCTTGGCTTGGAGATGGATAGGCTTTTAAAAGTTCAAGCTAAGATTTCTTATGAAAGGTTGTAGCAAAGCAGACTTAAAAAAAATCTATATGATCACTATTGTTGCTACACTTCAATGTAGAGGCTGCTTTTACACACCAGGCTTGAGCAATGGAAACATGAGCAAAGCAAAAGGGCCCACAGGGACCACCAAGGTGACACAACAAGTCCACTAAGCGACTCACCTCAAAATAGCCACAGACCTTAACTGATCAGTGGGCTACTTACAACCAGGCACAGTTATGGAAAAAGGGAAAATTCCATATGTCCCCATACTTCCTCACTCAACCCTATAACTATAGCCTCCTCACCACTGCCTCATGGCACACAGTCTCCTTTGCTGTCTTGCCTGCCACTCCCTTGTATTGTATTCAATACCCTTGTGTATTCAGTAAACTCCTTTGTTCTGACTCAGGTAAATTCTTTGATCTCCCTCACCACCAACCCCCATCCAATCAGAACTGATTACATAAATAATCAAGACAAGTTTAACAAAGTTAGACGTATTTTGCAAACCAATTAGCCTTACTGTGATTATCTTTGATAGAAATGAGGGTGATTGTAGAGGACAAAATTATGTTTCAGTAGAAAATTATAACACAACCTTATGGATATCTGATTCTAGTCCTGTTCATTGTCTTTGTGGTTTTGTAAAATATCTATAAACTGAATTGGATCCTGAATTCTACTTCTCTCAAATATCTGGCTACAACTCTCCAGACTAATGTTTACAATTTTCTCCCACTCTTCTGATTTGAATCACTAAGAACAAAAGCTGCTCTTGAGCCTTCTTAGAAAGGACCACATCAGGTCTTCCTCACTACCTCAATGCAACCACACTTCAGGGCATTGAATCATGGCTCCACATCCCCCAATTAAGTATGGCTCATCCAGACCCTGGGAACTGTTTACCAGCTGGAGATTTAAAATTACAATCAACCAAAGAGGCATCTCCCCAGAAGCAGATGGCATCTTCAGGTGGACAGCTCTCTCAAGATCACAGGTCAAGATCTTCATCTCCAACATGAAACCTTTATTTCTTTCGCCTTTTTACTAATTGGTTCTTCCGGTCAGTGCATGGGAAGATAGTGCTCCTTGACTTTGACAACTATCACTGAATCTACTGCTAAGGCCATAGCTATACAACAAAATCCCTAGGCTTTCTTGCTAGTGCTTTTCAATAATAGAATTGTTTAAGATTACATAGTAGCTTAACAAGGAAGAGTCTGTGCTACAGCAAAAATCTCCTGCTGTGCCTGGATCAACACCTCTGGTGTGGTACCTTCATCTCTGACCAATTCCAAATTTGGAGGAGGGTATCAAAACATGGATAATTTCATGGGGCATATGAAAATAGTGTCGTAGTGGGGCACCGGGGTGGCTCCGTTGTTAAGCGTCTGCCTTCAGCTCAGGTCATGATCCCAGGGTCCTGGGATCGAGCCCCATATCGGGCTCCCTGCTCCATGGAAAGCCTGCTTCTCCCTCTCCCACTCCCCCTGCTTGTGTTCCCTCTCTCGCTTTCTCCCTCTCTCTGTCAAATAAATAAATAAAATCTTTAAAAAAAAAAAAAGAAAGAAAATAGTGTCGTAGTGAGTTTACCATATGAACCTAGAGTTTGAGCTACATTTAAAAAGGTAGTATTAGGGATGCCTGGGTGGCTCAGGCTCTTAAGTGTTTGCCTTCAGTTCAGGTCATGATCCCAGAGTCCTGGGATCAAGTCCTGCATCGGGCTCCTTGCTCAGTGGGGAGTCTGCTTCTCCCTCTGCCTGCAGCTCCCTCTGCTTGTGCTCTGTCTCTTGCTCTCTCTCTCTCTCTCAAATAAATGAAATCTTAAAAAAAAAAGGTAGTATTAAAACAATAAGGTGGTATAAATATGTAAGTACATCAGGGCACCTGGGCGGCTCAGTCAGTTAAGCGTCTGACTCTTGATTTTGGCTCAGGTCATGCTCTCAGTGTCGTGAGATCAAGCCCCACGTCAAGCTCTGTGCTGGGTGTGGGGCCTGCTTGAGATTCTCTCTCTTCCTCTCCCTCTGCCCCTACTCCTACGTCCCCACCCCCATTCATGCTCTCTCTTGCTCACTTTCTCTAAATATGTAAGAGCATTTACTAAGAACATACCGTGACACAATATGCTTAAATATGGTCTTAAAATGAAAAGAAACAAAACCATCCTTCCCTCAAATGCATGCCTTTCGGGTGCACCATTATTACAGAAAAATAAGCCATTTCTTTTAACACAAAAATCACATGGCCCTTTCATCCTCCTTTGTATAAAAGAAATGTTTACTTAGTTAAGAAGTTTATTTTCCTGAGCACATGCTCTAATTTGTTTCTACTTAAACATCAACACAGGATGAGTATTCACACCATAGGATTATTATTTTGAGATAATTAAAGAGAGCATGCTAAATGTATATGGCAGATCAACACAAACCATACAAATCAAAGCTGCTACTGAAATTGAGTCAAAAATACAAAAAAAAAAAAAGATATTTCAGAAGCTTCGGTTGTATAATATATTCCATTTGAGATTGTATACAAAGGCTTGGAAAACTACTCAAAACTGCAACATATTGTAGAACTTCAAAGAACAAGATAAAAGCATGTAAATGGTTTTGTTTTTGTTTTCCTTTGTTCTTTTTCTTGAGTTGTGAAAGAGGAACTCACTGAGTCCCATCAGGAGCTATGCCTAAGAACCAGTGAGCTAACAGTAGCCCCATAGAATCCTAAGGAAAAGAATTTATTCTCTATGCCAGACGTCATGAATTGTTTCCCAAAGCCTATGGAAATATCTTATTTAGACCATACAGTGTTGGCTTTTTTTTAATGGAATTATTTATCAACATTTAAAATGAGGATATTTCTGATATTTTAGATTTTCTTTCTGGTAAATCTGATCCCCCATTTGGTGGCTGCCATTGAATAGCAACTGCCCCTCTTCACACCCCACTGTCCTCTTCACTTCTTTCCCCAGCCTGCTTTACTTCTGCCTCCTTTTTGCCTCATTGCTACAAGCATCTGAGTTTACAACTCTTGCCCTTCCCCAAGTTCCATCCTCCAAATTTCCACATTTCTGTTCATGGCACACCCATTTACATAGCTTAAGTTCAAACAATTTTTCAGTCTTTTTTTTTCCATTCTATGTTTATCCTTTATCCATCTCCAATCAGTCACAGAATCCACATGTCCATAAGACATACTATCATTGGGGCGCCTGGGTGGCTCAGTCATTGAGCATCTGCCTTCGGCTCAGGTCATGATCCCAGGGTCCTGGGACAGAGCCCTGCATTGGGCTCCCTGCTCTGTGGGAAGCCTGCTTCTCCCTCTCCCACTCCCCCTGCTTGTGTTCCCTCTCTCGCTGTATCTCTGTCAAATAAATAAATGAAATCTTAAAAAAAAAAAAAAACGTACTATCATTGACCTCATCGGACATAAGATTTCATGCCTATATTACTTTGAGCAGACTCCTAGCTTAGTTCCTGACCTTTCTTCCAAAACTGAACCCCAAACTTAACTAACCAGAGTAATTTTCCTAAATTCATTTACCTTTTTACTTACCTATACACACTTATTGGTCTTGTCAGGATATTCTGGAGCTTATCCTTAGAACCATAACACATTTTGGGTCTCTTTTTGCCACCTTCCCCAAGCTACTTCTTTTGGAAGACTTAGGGTTTTCCTTTACCCTCTATGATTAATGATCTCTCTCTTTACCAAGACCATTTAGTGCTGATTATCTAATGACACAATGCTAATTATTTCCTCTTAGCTTCTGTTTTTCCATCCATAATTCTCTATCTCCTAGTAGGACATAGACACATCCATGGTACAAACTAGGTTTTCTTCTGCATATTCAGCAATGTGGTAGGCAGTATATGGTATTTTATTAAACATATTTTTTAAATGAAGTGAATTGAATCATATAAATCAAAAAAACCAACGCCATATAGTCTAATTGTTAATCAAGATAAAGAATCTTTGAACAGGGGAAGGAACCAGCAACACACTGGGTGAGAGAGAGTGTGTTGAAATACACTTAGTTTTTGATGACATTCAGACAGACCAACATTTGGATCCCTACCTACCACCACCTGATTGTTGTGAGATCAGAATCAAATTCTTTAAGCACAGAATTCCATAGTCCTTAGTTATCAGCTGAAAATAACAATTCAGACTATCATATCAACCTCCAAAAGGTGTCTCAAGAATGAAATAGATTTATCTATTTAACATGTGATTTACACTGCCTTGGGATAGGTAGCACTGGGCACACACCAAGTACCTTATAATATTAGAATTGTATTTTAGAAAGGGAAATCAAAATAAGGTCAAATAGAACTCATCACAGAGCTGGGTTCTACATGCAAAGACGTAAAAACATCTTCAAGAAAGTGGACTAACTTCCCTAAGGAGAATAAATTACAATTTATTCACATATTCATTTATGAAATAAATATTTCTGTATGTCCTGGTCTGTACCCAGCACCATGTTAGACAGTGAAGATACTGTAATGAGGAAAACTAGACACAGTTCCTAACCTCATGGGATTAATAATCTGGTAAAGGAAATAGAGACAGACATTTAGAAAAGAAATAACAAATATCATGAGTGTTATAAAGAAGAGATACACAGTACCATGGCAGCATGTATCGAGAGAATTTAACACAGAAGGAAAGGGCTTCTGTGATAGTTAATTTTATGGGACAACTTGATCAAGCTAAGGGATGCACAGGCAGCTGATATAACATTAATTCTGGGTATATCTATGAAGGTATTTCCAGGAGAAATTAGCATTTGAATTAGTAAAGAAGACTGCTCTCCCAAGTGCTGGTGGATATCATCCAATCTATTGAGGGCCTGAATAGAACAAAAAGGAGGAGGAAGTGTGACTTTGCTCTCTCTGCTTGAGCTGGGACAACCATCTTCTGCTACCCTCAGACATCAGTGCTCCCGGTTTTCAAGACTTCAGACTGGGCCTGGGACTCAGCCTGCCCCAAACTGTTCATGGCTTCAGGTTTGTCATGGAGCTATACCACCAGCTTTCCTCGGGTTGTAGTTTGCTGATGGACATTGGTGGGACTTTTCAGCCTCCTTAATTGTGATGAGCCAAGCCCTCATAATAAATCTCTTTTTATATATTCATATATAGTCTATTGGTTCTGTTTCTTTGGAGAATGCTGACTAATACCGCTCCCCTGAGAAAGTGATTTTTATTCTAAGACCTGAAAAATCAACACATGTTGACCAGGCTAAGGAGCAAAGTGGGGAGAGGAGTGGAAGGAAAAGAATAGAGGTGGGAGTGGAAAAATGAAATGGATTTAGGAGAATGTTTCTGAAAGTGAACACTAAGATGCTTGGTTGAATATGATGCCAAAGAAATAAGACCAGGATAGCTGAATGGAAGCCCGGACCAGAGGAGCTGCTCACAGAAAAGCCAAAGAGGCCGAGGCGGAGGCTATACCATCAAAGCCTTATAAATACATTCAGGATTTGGGATATGACTGTTAAGGATAATAGGATTCCATTGAAGGACTTCAAATTTGGGAATAATGTGGTCATACTAATTTTTGTTGTTGTCTTTTGGGTTTTTTTAATGATTTTAAGATAATAGTCACCGTGACTTTTAAAAAATAACTTTTTCTTGGAAAATGATCAGAGAGGAGGAAAATTGGATGTGAAGAGATGAGTATAAAGGGTACTATATGCTGGCTAACTGAACATAATAATAAAAAGTAATAATAATAAAGGCTACCATGGTGATTCACATACAGTGAGTATATTTTTAATTTCGTCCTTCATCTCTTTAGGGGATATCCCATTCCTATTCCTAATCTAAATGGTGTTTCTGAAGCTAGCACCATTCTTCCTTTCCTGGGGTTCAATGCCAGACTAGCCACCTTTCTCATCACTGTATTGGCCCTAGAGTGAATAACATACCAATATATATTATTAAGTAAAGATGACAAACCAGTTCTTTTTGAGGGGCTGATAGGGGTGCTGAGGAAAAGATCATCTTTCTTCTTGCAGGAAAGCCAATGCTAAGGATCATATAAGTCTGAGCTCGGGCATCTTTCCTGTAGCACGAAAAGAGTAAGCTTAGAAAGCTAATCCAACAGAAAGCAGAGCTAAGTGGTAATTTGGATTTCTGTCACTGAAAACTACAACATCCTGAAACCAGCATGGTGGTGGAGGGAATTAAAAAAAGAAAAAAACAGAACAATGTACTATATAAAACTGAATGTAAAAAGAATATAAAGTCATTCTTAGCATTTAGTTAAAAAATAGCTAGACTCCAATTTAAGATATTAGCTATATGTGAGAATACTTACACATGCAAGATACTCAATGTTTGTTGAATTTTATCTGACAAAGAATGAGAAATTAAAAGTAAAATATTTGTATCAATTTATTTTATCACCAAATTCTATCATAGACATGGTATAAAAATGTCTAGCCCTAGCTTTCCAAAGCACAGATGGCGTTCACAATTTTATTTTCTATTTTTCTGTCTCTCAGCAAAGCTCTGAAGTAGTATGCTACCCAGGTGGCAGAACCCAGTGGCACTTCTGAATTCATTCTCTATATAGTCATTCCTGAGGCAGGCTGCTACATGGCTCTGGTCTTTGTTGGGTTTGGCAATCACTCTCTATTGATTCTGAAACTATGAACTCAGTGAGTTCATGTAGGAACAAGTTATATTCTTAAATAGTATCCAAACTACATCATATCTGCAATACTTTTCCAAGAAGTCTTCCTTAACACAGAATGATTTCAAAATAGACTGAATACCAGGACCTAGCTTAGGTCAGTTTCATCAACAACAACCCTGTTTCCTTAACACATTTCCACTAAACTGATGACACAGGAAATGGACCAAATTATATCTAAGCATGCCAATGGAAGCCACCTACATTTTCTTTTATTTTAGGGCTTGATATTTCCAAGAAAGACAACACATTAGTAGAGTGTGGTTTACTGGTTTAAGTCCCACTGCCTGCATTGTCACTTACTCAAGCTCTGAAAGAACTTTACTAAGGGATTTGTGATTACCTGTAACTATAGACATTTCTTTGCTATTGGACTCGTGAACCACACATTCACACTCTTATCTAACAACTTGGAAGAAACATTTCCTTCCTGTAGTTTCTATGACCCTATGCTTTTCTGAGTCTCCTGCACTGCTGATACTTCATTTGTCAATTTCTTTTTGCCGTCTGATTCTGTGAGCCAAGATTCTGTTCAAAGTTTTACATACCTCACTCCTCACCTCTCGTTCTCCCTGACTTTAGTTCAGCTCCCTATTTCTATCAAAAAGAAGCCTCACAAATATATATATATACCCATCCATCATATTAAACTTAACATCCCCAAAGTAAATCAAATTTCTTTCTAACTGTGCCTTTAGATAATGTTTCTTCAAATAAAGTGAGGCACAAACAAAACATCATTTATTCTGAGTATTAAAAACAAAAAGGAACATGTTTGAATATTTTATTTTCTTAAATGTGGTTAAGTAAAATTTCTCATAAAAAGCTATAAAACATATTCAAAAAGACATTCTATCCTCATTCATATTAAATTGTATTTTAGAGAGAAAAAGATGCACCTCTTTTTTTCCTCCCATGTTGGTTTTGTTGACTTAAGTTTCTGCATTTTTCATAATTGCTTTTGCCCATCACAGCAAAAATATTAATATACCTGCTATTTTCCTAAAGTTGATCTCCAGTAGCCTATACAATTTATTTTTATCTGCATTTACATGAAAGATTCTCATCCAACTGGATTCCTTTACTATGTGCTGCTGTATATTTGGGTGAGTATATCTAATATTAATTGCTACCTTCTTTGTGACACTGAGCCGGACATACATTCATTCATTCATTCATTCATTTATTTATTTATTTTGGAAATCCAGTATGTACTTTACACTTATATACTTTATTCTTTTTTAATTTTATTTTTTTAATTTAAATTCAATTAACATATATATAATGTATTATTGTTTTCAGAGGTAGAGGTCTTACATAATACCCAGTGCTCATTACATCACATGCCCTCCTTAATGTCTATCACCCAGTTACCCCAACCCTCCATTCCCCTCCCCTCCAGCAACCTTCAGTTTGTTTCCTGTGATTAAGAGTCTCTTATGGTTTGTCTACCTCTCCGGTTTCATCTTGTTTTATTTTTTCCTCTCTTCCCCTATGATCCTCTGCCTTGTTTCTCAAATTCCACATATCAGTGAGATCATATGATAATTGTCTTTTTCTGATTGAGAAAGCTTAGCATAATACCCTCTAGTTCCATCTATATACTTTATTCTTTTTTTTAATTTTTTATTGTTATGTTAATCACCATACATTACATCATTAGTTTTTGATGTAGTGTTCCATGATTCATCGTTTGTGCATAACACCCAGTGCTCCACGCAGAATGTGTATATACTTTATTCTTAATTGCTTAATTTCAACTGGAAATACTGGAACTGAATTAGATTTCATAAAATTTACAGTTGAAAAGATAGATTCACATACTTGAGTTTTTCCTAATGCACTTAAAAATTTACAATCACTGAAGCAATTATCAGCTTTAAATTTTAATTAAAAGCAAAATTAAAATTTAATTCCTCACTTGCATTAGCTATATTTCAAGTGCTCAGTAGCCACATGTGGTTAGTGGATACTGTTTTGGACAACACAGCAAAGTATTTCCAGGAAATACTGTTTACTACATATTAAGGTTTATATAGTGAGCTTTAAACAAAAGTACACGTAGTGGTGAGTGTTCTCTACACTCAAAACGTCCCTGGCCTTAAAGACACTGGCAATACCTTTGAATTAGTCTTTGAGTTACTGACAACCAAAGGCATCCTAACTGATAATAAAGACACTATGATTGAATGAATAATAGGAGTATTGATTTAGATTGGGATTTGGAGGAAGTGACATTTAGGTTGCAACTGGGAAGATGAGCAAAATTTGGCTGTATAAAGGTTATAGGGGAGTGTGTACCAGAGAGGGAACACTGTACTAGGGAAGAGCTTGTGAACCTGAAAGAAGGCCAGCTGGCTGGAACATAGAAATGAGGGAGAGAGTAGCATAAGTTGAGGATGAAGACATAAGAAGTAGCCAGATCATGCCCAGATTTATCTTTGTAAAGCAAAATCGGCACCTTGCCCTGCTTCCAATATGAACAAATATAAATGTCACATACCACAGTTAGGAAAAACAAAACACTTTGTGCTCTGAGGTAAGCCAAAAAAGAACAGTGTCATACTATCCATACTCTCCAAAATGAATGAAACCTTTAGTCTTTCTCACATGCTTCTGATTCCTTAACAAAAACAATTTAAATTACTGGATTTTATAATGCCGGCTTCTGTCTTTTATAAGTCTGATGATACACAATAATTTGGGGGAGTATGGCAATCATATGAGAAAGTTATTTTTTCCATCATGAACTATATAACCTTTGGGGGTGTCTGTTTTCTGAACCAGTCCTTCTAAAGTTGAACTCACTTGTAAACTTTGCAAGTGTTTTTTCGAGCAGACATTTAAATGAAACATCTCCTTTAATCCTCATGATGACACCATGAGGTAGCCATACCAAGTATTTCAGCTAGTGTTTGAACTCAGATCAGTTTAATTCAATGCCTACACTATTTCTAAAACACCAACCTTACATCCTAATAAATAAAACATATTCAGGCAATGTGCTACATTGTATGTTTCCTCTTTTAAGGCAGCCATTGGGTTTATAAAATTCTCCAAGTATATTTTGCTGATCTATTCTGATCTCATAATTTCTAACTTTTACATCAAAAGCTATGAGACCAGAGTTAAGCACTTCAACCCGTGCTTAAATAAATGCACTCATGAAAGCACAAAAGAATTATTTAAGATTCCAAAATAAAGCAAATACTAGAGACTTGTGAACAGTTCTTAATGACCTAACCTACACTCCTACAGCATCGATTTACAGAATAGCAATCTAACATTCTAGCAGCAATAATTAATTTTTTAACTTTGTTTTCAACTTTGCAAAATACTTGTTTTCTCCACCTGGTAAAATTATGTTGACAAAATCACCTAAATTCTCACTTTACATTTAACAGCTTTGATGGTAAATATTTTGATGCAAATATTTGTAAAATATGTATTCTTACTTAACCTAGAAGTAGGGATTATATTTTTCCATCTTCATATGAGTTAAAATGCCAACTTTATAAATAGCCCATATTAATGTTGAAAAATGTAAAATCACAATTTCTAAGTTTTATTAAAATAATACATTAACAAGGTAAAAAATAAAATATCACAGAATTTATGAAAATCCCACTCTCAGAGGCAAAAATCATGCACTTCTTTTGGTTTAGCTCTTTCAATAGTTGGTCCCATCATTTAAGTGTATATGTGTGTGTGTCTTGAGTCACCAGTTTTAAAAAAGGTCATTGATTCTCCATTAGATAAGATGGGGGAATTTCTCTTACTATGCTTCTAATCTATCATTCTCCAGATATATAGAGATTATCTATCTATAATATATATAGTTATTCTTATAACCATATTTAAATTATATTCTTATAGCTCTTTTTTATTTTTTATTATTTTTTATTTTTTAAGTAGGCTCCACACCCAGCATGAAGCCCAATGCAGGGCTTGAACTCACAACCCTGAGATCAAGACCTGAGCTGAGATTAAGAGTCTGACACTTAACTGACTGAGCCACCCAGGCTCCCCTTATAGTTTATTTTTGTCCCATCAATTTTAATCAATAATTTCTCCACATGCTGTAGAAGATGAGAATCTTATCTCTACGTTTCCCTCCTTCTTGTTCTCCTTCTTCCCTGAAACCTCTTTCTACATTCTACTTTATATCATCAAGTTCGCAAAAATTTATACTCTATTCTTCATCCAAACATAAATCCTCAGTTGTTAATCCATCACTTGAGTTCAATTGTGGAAAACTAATAAAAGATCATTTAAATTTTGTTCACTCTAAACCTAGCCTTGATAGTAAACATGAACCTATTGAAAGCTGAAACAAAATTGGGAGGGAGCTCAAACACTAGCAAAAACTCATTCTAATTTCCTTCCCCCAGCCATTGCTCAGGATCCTTAATATAGGCTAGCTGTGCATTGCTAGGCATAGCATAATGGATATTCTTTGGGTTCTGTTTGTTTACCCAAAAACTTGCATTATAAAGTTCCATTTGAAGATATCTCAATTAGAGACCATTTAGCTTCTCTTGGGAACAAAGATATAAATGGAATAGAAGAATAGATGCTTCCCTTACCTCAACTACAAAATCTAGGTAATTTATGATCTGAGATATATGATATAGGGTCACCAAGGTGGCTGACCATGGCCTTTCAGAAATAACAAAGAGAAAGTCCCTTGGAAATGAGTAAGGCTAGATCAGGACATATCCCACAATCAGGGCATGGGAATATGCTGTTGGATAATAAATAGTCCTAAGATTCTGATAGATAAATAACCTGTGACTCACATGATATTCTTTCAGGAGATCCCAACAGTTGAGGGTATAAGGAACTCAGTCCTCCTAGCCAGAAGCGGCATGATTAATAAATGCTGAAGAGGTTAAAGTTTGCAGTATACAGCAGGTAATGTGATTCTACCATGTCTCAAAAGAACATATCAGAATGGATTCACAACCTGTGATAATACTATAAATAAGAACCACAAGGCCTTAAAGGGCAGCTCTACTGACATCTTTCCAAATGCAACTGAGGCAATTTCTACCCCCCATTTCTTATTATTGTACATAAAGTATGGCTTTAACCTTGTTAAGATAATATCTCAAAATCAAGAAAAGCAATTAACTTCACTTTCTGCCAGTGTCTACTAATTTATGTGACTCAGAAAACATTATCTGATAAAAGTAAAATAAGTCATATTTTAAAGATACTCTATATCTAGCTTGAGTTTTCTCATCTGTTATATACACCATAGTTTGTGGTACAAAAATATAACCTCACATTTGTCCTAACCCTAACATGGAACATTTGGACATGTCAGAGATTAAGAGATATAACCCAAAGAAGCAAGCAAAAATTCAAAAATTATATATCTACAAATATAATTATATATATTATATATGATTATAGACATAATTATGTATCTACAGATTATATGTATACACACACACACACACACACACACACACACACACACACACACACGAATCCCTCAGGATTATATCAAGATCTCTCTATCTATCGCCACAGGCCACAAAAATAAAAATCTTCCAACTATGTGAATAAAATGAGAAAGGACAGAAAAATTTGTACTTACCTCTCAAATCTCAGTAGGATTTAGCTTTTATTGAAGAAGCAATTATTGAGAAACACAGTCAATAATCTTTTAATTCAGAATAAAAACATATATAAGAAGTAATCCATAGGAAAAATGCATAAATTGCCTGCCTGAAGAATCTGTGGCAGGTAGGATTAAAGGAAGACAGGAAAAAGAGGTGAAGTCTTTGGCACATCGTTTCATTGATTATGTTTTTCAACTCGGACATGTAAATCAGACAAACTGGATGGCTGTGAATTGGGTGGGGAACCAAAACGGGAGGAAATTAGCTTTGTGACTGATGATCAATATGAACTGAACAGAAATGAACCAAATACAAACTAAACACCTGTAACTTGCAAGACACAAGTTTCATTGTGAACCTACCATTTGCATATCTGCTGACACATAAAATGGAATGTGGCAACATGAAGCAAGAAGTGAACCCCAAACCAGAGAACATGGCAAAGTTAGAGAAAGCTGTTTCAAGAGTAAATGACCAAGTTCAGTGCTATCCTAAGTTGTACCTCTGATCATCATTATATAATTCTGGATTTAAAAAAAAAAATAGAAGTTTCAAACAGAATCTCTTTTATCTTTTATTAATTACAAGCAGACACATTTGATATGAAATAAAAGCTTAAATACTACTCCATCTGCCTTCCTCCTCACAAAAAAGTAGAAAGAAATAACAAGAAAATAGATAAATGTATTTTAGTGAAAGATTTTCTGAAGAAAACAGAAGTTCAAAGAAGTTGAAAACAAACTCAGAGATAAAAGAAGATATAATTAAACAGCTACAGGATTTGAAAAATATACAGTAAAAATTAAAGAAAGAAATAGAAGTTGGGAATACGCAATGAGACACTAGGGTCTTCTACCTCCAGCCATTATGAGATAACAAGAAATGAATTTACTGTCTCATCTTAATCAGAAAACTAGACAAAATTAATAAAGTAATTTTTATTTGCTAGATGACAACCAGTGCAGAAATGTAATCTCTAAAAGAAGGCAAATAAAGAAAAAACCTATAGTCACTCCAACTTTCTGCCTGAAAGCAAATTTCACACTGCAGAGCATGTTGGTCTCACCGAGTAGAGTGGACACAGATCAGATTTCAGGAAATCTGAGGTAGCTGGAAGTTGCAGAACTGAATTCCAGACCGGAGGGAGTTAGACAAAAAAATGAACTCCAGAAATCACCTTGAAGTCCCATAGAATTCTTGTTGTATCAAGAGATACATATCTGTGGGTTCAACTCTATAAGGTCAGACAATGAGCAACTAATCATCTTTAAGGTGAATAATCCCTACGGTTCACACAGAAGCAGAATTCATTTGAATTCCCATCAGCTAGATTGAAAAGATTCTGTGGATCACTCAGGGAACACCTATTAGAGCACCTAACATACCCCTAGCACAAAAAACTAGTCCAGACTTACTCTAAACAGACTTTAAAAATAGGATCTAAAAGATTCAAACTGAAGAGCAAGTAATCAACCAAATAACAGGCCAACTCTCTGAAAATAAGACCACAAAGCCAGACACTCCACAGCATAAAATCTGCAATGTCCAGCATCCAATCAAAACTAATGTGGATATCAACAAGCATGAAAATCTGATGCAAACACATGAGAAAAGTTATCTAATAAAAACAGACTCAGAAATAACAAAAGTGATGAAATTAACATAGAAGGATGTTAGCACATCTATTTTAACTATGTTTAAGCATGGAAAGGAAAGCATGAACATAGGGAGGACAGAAATGAAAGATATAAAAGATAAAAGTATAACTTCTAAGATGACAAATATAATATCTGAAATATAATATCTGAAAAATTCACAGGGTAAGATTAACAACAGGTAGGACATCAATGGGGGAGAAGTCAGTGAACTTGAAAACAACAATATAAACTATTAAAAATAAAACAAGAAAAAATAATTTAAAAAGTAATAAAATTGAATTATGGAACAGTCTCAAGTGATCTAACATATTTATAATCAGAGATCAAAAAGTAGGATTTGAGTAGAAAAAATATTTGAAAAAGCAAGTCAAATACTTTTCAAATTTGATATAATTCATAAACTCACAGATGTAAAACTGTATTCTGTCTATAAGATATCTACTCTAACCATAATGATAGAAATTGAGTGAAAGAAAAAGCATGTAACATGCAAACACTAATACTAAGAAGGATGGAATGACTATCACATCAACAAAATAGATTTCAAAATAAAAAAAATATTACCATAAATGAGAAAGATTTCATAATTATCGCAATGTCAATTAATAGGAAGTAAACTGAAATGTGCATGTATTCAAAAAACAGAGCTTCAAAATACATAAAGCAAAAACTGACAGAGCTGAAAGAAAAATATATA
This sequence comes from Eumetopias jubatus, assembly GCF_037043125.1. Classification (NCBI taxonomy): domain Eukaryota; kingdom Metazoa; phylum Chordata; class Mammalia; order Carnivora; family Otariidae; genus Eumetopias; species Eumetopias jubatus. The sequence goes on from NW_028274812.1 coordinate 96,473,275, forward strand.
AACCCATAAAGCTATTTGGACACATCAGTGCTCCCCTCTCAGTAATTTAGTAAATAAGCAGACAGAAATTCAGTAAGGATATAGAAGACCTTGGTAATCTCCTTCAGCCAACTTGACCCTGAGGCTATTTATAGACAAGTCCAGGAAAGCAGGAGGATGCACATTGTGCTCTAGTTCATACAGAACATTCACCAAAACATACCATATCCGAGGCCATAAAACAGGTCATAGTAAATTTAATAACAATTGCAATCATAATGAATATGTTTGCCACCAAAATGAAACTAAATTCAAAATGAATAGCATAAAAATATCTATGGAAAAAAAACAAAATACGTAGACATTAAAAAGTACAGTATAAAATAGCAACTGGGTTAAAAAGGAATCATAAGGAAAATTAGAAAATACTTTATAAAGGAAACACATATCAAAAATTGTGGTATACACCAAGCCACCCCATCCCTCCCAACCCCCACCACTCCAGCAACCCTCAGTTTGTTTCCTGAGATTAAGAATTCCTCATATCAGTGAGGTCATATGACACATGTCTTTCTCTGATTGACTTATTGTGCTCAGCATAATACCCTCCAGTTCTATCCACGTTGTTGCAAATGGCAAGATTGCATTCCTTTTGATGGCTGCATAATATTCCATTGTGTATATATACCACCTCTTCTTTATCCATTCATCTGTCAATGGACATCTTGGCTCTTTCCACAGTTTGGCTATTGTGGACATTGCTGCTATAAACATCGGGGTGCACGTACCCGTTTGGATCCCTACATTTGTATCTTTGGGGTAAATACCCAGTAGTGCAATTGCTGGATCATATGGTAGCTCTATTTTCAACTGTTTGAGGAACCTTCATACTGTTTTCAAGAGTGGCTGCACCAGCTTGCATTCCCACCAACAGCGTAGGGAGGTTCCCCTTTCTCTGCATCCCCGCCAACATCTGTCATTTCTTGGCTTGTTAATTTTAGCCATTCTGACTGGTGTGAGGTGGTATCTCATTGAGGTTTTGATTTGGATTTCCCTGACGCCGACTGATGTTGAGCAGTTTTTCATATGTCTGTGGCCATTTGGATGTCTTCTTTGGAAAAATGTCTGTTCATGTCTTCTGCCCATTTCTTGATTGGATCATTTGTTCTTTGGGTGTTGAGTTGGATAAGTTCTTTATAGATTTTGGATACTAGCCCTTTATCTGATATGTCATTTGTAAATATCTTCTCCCATTCTGTCGGTTGTCTTTGGTTTTGTGGAATGTTTCTTTTGCTGTGAAAAACCTTTTTATCTTGATGAAGTCCCAATAGTTCATTTTTGCCCTTGCTTCACTTACCTTTGGCAATGTTTCTAGGAAGAAGTTGCTGCGGCTGAGGTCGAAGAGGTTGCTGCCTGTGTTCTCCTTTAGGATTATGATGGACTCCTGTCTCACATTTAGGTCTTTCAACCATTTTGAGTCTATTTTTGTGTGTGGTGTAAGGAAATGGTCCAGTTTCATTCTTCTGCATGTGACTATCCAATTTTCCCAACACCATTTGTTGAAGAGACTGTCTTTTTTCCATTGGACATTCTTTTCTGCTTTGTCGAAGATGAGTTGACCATAGGGTTGAGGGTCCATTTCTGGGCTCTCTATTCTGTTCCATTGATCTGTGTGTCTGTTTTTGTGCCAGTACCATACTGTCTTGATGATGACAGCTTTGTAAGAGAGCTTGAAGTCCGGAATTGTGATGCCACCCAGCTTTGCTTTTCTTTTTCAACATTCCTCTGGCTATTCGGGGTCTTTTCTGGTTCCATACAAATTTTAGGATTATTTGCTCCATTTCTTTGAAAAAAGTGGATGGTATTTTGATAGGGATTTCATTGAATGTGTAGATTGCTCTAGGCAGCATTGACATCTTCACAGTATTTGTTCTTCCAATCCATGAGCATGGAATGTTTTTCCATTTCTTTGTGTCTTCCTCAATTTCTTTCATGAGTATTTTATACTTTTCTGAGTAGAGTACAGATTCTTTGCCTCTTTGATTAGATTTATTCCTAGGTATCTTATGGTTTTGGGTGCAATTGTAAATGGGATCAATTCCTTAATTTCTCTTTCTTCTGTCTTGTTATTGGTGTATAGGAATGCCACTGATTTCTGTGCACTGATTTTATATCCTGCCACTTCACTGAATTCTTATATGAGTTCTAACAGTTTTGGGGTGGAGTCTTTTGGGTTTTCCACATAAAGTATCATATCATCTGCAAAGAGTGAGAGTTTGACTTCTTCTTTGCCGATTTGGATGCCTTTTATTTCTTTTTGTTGTCTGATTGCTCAGGCTAGGACTTCTAATACTATGTTGAATAGCAGTTATGATAGTGGACATCCCTGCGGTGTTCCTGACCTTAGGGGGAAAGCTCTCAGGTTTTCCCCATTGATTGGGGAGGGTATGTGCTATGGTGAGCGCTGTGAATTGTGTAAGACTGTTGAATCACAGTCCTGTACCTCTGAAACAAATAATGCATTATATGTTAAAAGAAAAAAAAAGAATAAGTAGAAGATATCAGGAGGGGAAGAATGAAGTGGGGGAAATCGGAGGGGGAGACGAACCATGAGAGACTCTGGACTCTGAGAAACAAACTGAGGTTTTTAGAAGGGAGGGGGTGGGGGGATGGGTTAGCCTGGTGATGGGTATTAAAGAGGGCACATTCTGCATGGAGCCCTGGGTGTTAAACGCAAACAATGAATCATGGAACACTACATTAAAAACTAATGATGTAATGTATGATGATTAACAGAACATAATAATAAAAAAAAATATAAGAAAATAAAAACCTTCTCTGTTCCCTACAAAAAAAAAAATTGTGGTATACAGCTAAAGCAGTGTTTAAAGGGGGAAATTTATAGCTTTAAATAACTATATTTAAAAAGAACATCAATGCCGTCAACTTCAATGTTAAGAAGCGAGAAAATAAAAAACAAACTAAACACAAAATAGGCAGAAGGAAGTAAATAATAAAGATAAGAGCAGAAATCAATGAAATGGAAAACAAAAAACACTGGAGAAAACTAATGAAACTAAAAACTGGTCTTAAGATCGATAAAATTGATGAACTCTTAGCTAAATTGTTTATTAAAAAAGAAAAACAGAAGCACAAATGACCAAAATAATGGAAGAAAGAAGTTACCAATATATTGCCACACATTTTAAAGATATTGAAAGGATAATAAAGAAATATAATGAACTTTATGACAATAAAGTTTACAACTAAGATGAAATGGACAAATTATATGAAAGATGCAAACTATCAAAATTAGTTCAAGAAAAATAGAAAATCTATATATCTATATCAGTAAAAGTAATTCATTTCATAATGAAACATCTTCCTACAATGAATTAGTCTCAGACTGCTCCATTGGAGAATTCTTTCCAACATTTAAGAAATAAATCATGCTGATCCTCTAAAAACTCTTTCAGGAACAAAGGGGAAGGAACACTTCCTAACACCTTTTACTACACCAGTATTACCCTGACAACAAAATCAGGCAAAGACATTACAAGAAAAAAATATTACATGAAACCCTTAATTTGTTTTCTCTTAAGACTGTGGACAAGGCATAGAGATGTAAACTCTCCTCATTTTGATCCAAAATTTTGTTAGAGGAGCTTGCCAGTACAGTAAGGCAAGAAAAAGAAATGAAACACATATAACTTGAAAAGACAGAACTAAAAACTGTCTTTGTTCAAAGATGACATGACTATGTACATAGAAAATCCTAAGTAATCTTTTAAAAAGCTACTACAATTAACATAAGTTTAAAATGTCACACAATCCAAGGAAAATGTGCAACATCATATGCATACTAGCAATAGCAGTTAAAAATTTAACTTAAAATAACTATCACAAAATCTTCACATTCATAAATTTTAGGAAAATTTTAATAAGATTCATGCAATTATTTTCCACTGAAAGGAACAGAAAACTGCCGAGACAAATTAAGAAGACCTAAACGAATGATCACGGGTTAGAAGCTTCAAACCGTTAAGATGTTAAATCTTCTCTGTAGATTCAACGTAAGCCCATTCAAATGCTAGCAGTCCCCCCCCAATGGATAAGATGATTATAAAATACATATAGAAATGAAAGGAGACTAGAAGAGCCAAAACACTTAAAAAAAAATCAATTTGGAAGACCTGAACTAACTACTTGATTTCAAGATTTATCACAATGCTACAGTAATCAAGACAGTATAAATTAGCATAGGAATAGACATAAGAAAACAATAAAAAGAACAGAGTTCAGAAATGCACCCACACACATATGGTCAATTAATTTTCAACAAGATGCAAAGGCAATTCTATGTAAAATTAGTCTTCAAAAAATGATGCTGGAATAACTGGATTTCCAAATGACAAATATGGAACCACAAAATTTACCTCACACCATATGCCAAAATTACACCAAGTGGATTATAAACATATGTGCTATAACTGAAAATATAAAATTTTTATAAGAAAACATAGAATATCTTTGCAACTTCATTACAGGCAAAACCTTATAAAATGAAAAAGTTACTTTGCACATGACCCAGAAATTTCACTTCTAGATTTTTACTCAAAATAAATGAGAAACTATGTTCACACAAAGACCTCAACACAAATGTTTATAAAAGCCTTATTCATAATAGCCAAAAACTGGACTGGATTTTTTAAATGTGGCATATCAATGCAATGGAATATATTCACCAGTATCAAAGAATAAACTTCTGATGGACAACAAAGATGAACACAATAACATAATGCCGAGTAAGAGGAGTCAGACACAAAACACTATGATTGTGTATGATTCCATTCACATGAAACTCTAGAAAAAATAAATCTAATTTAGAGTAGTAGAAAGTAAAGCAGTATTTATCTGGGGGAAAGAATGGGTCCTGAAGGATGGGAATTGATTAGCAAGGAGCAAAAGGGAAGCTTTCATTGATGGGAAATGTCCTATATCTTGATTGTGGTGATTAGATAGGTGCATATATTTGTGGGAAAAAAATGTAAAGTGTTCATTTTAATGTATGCAACTATATATCAGTAAATTTTAATGAAAAACAAAATATCATTAGGAGTAGCTAAACACATAAAATACATAGCTGATGATAAAGTCAGTACAATGGAGGACAGGAGCAAAAACAGTATAAAAGAGAGAAGATATCTGACAAACACATAATTGGCAATTTTTCTGAAAAATAAATCAGATATAAGAGAAAAATATTAAGGACATAATAGAACAATGTTTTTCTGAATTAAAGCATAATCTGCATATGCAGACTGATATTACATTATGTACCAAGAAAATCCAATATAGACTAATGACTGAGACATGTTTTGAATTAGTACTGACTTATGGGGATAAAATAACTTAATAATAATAATAGTAATAATAATAATGGTTTACATGTGTGTAGTGAATTAAACAGTGTTCCCCCAAAAGATATGTGCAAATCCTCACCTTGATATCTGTGAATGTGACCTTATTTAGAAATAGGCCTTTGGAGATCTAATTAAGTTAAGGATAATGGAATGAAATTATTCTGGAATTAGGGCGTGTGTTGGGGAAGATTATTGAAAAGACATGACTGCCGGTTGACCTGCGAGCTGGACCCAGGCACTCAAGGGCTCCTCCCCCACCTCCCCTGTCCACAAAATGTGGGTTCCTCTTGCCTTTACTCCTCCCAGAGGCTGCAGGAGATGTCATCCAAGGAGACGATGATGTGGTGCTGACAACACCTGCACCATATATGTGACTGAACCCAGTTGAGGTCTCTTTATAAACTTTAAAGATTTAGCAGGTCGGTACGAGGATCCATTCATCTTGCAGCCACCCTAGATCTTGTATGTAAGTTTCCTTTACTTATTAAAACTGTCATCTACCAGCATGGAGTGGCCTCTTTCTTCCATCTCTCCCTGCCCTCTGAGTACAGAGGATGGTTTCACACCCTATACCCAGGAAGCTCCTGGGAGGATTCCAAGCCAATAATTGGTGAGCCAGCCAGGAGACTATAAAATTTGGCCTTGGGAAAGAGAGGCATTCACAGGGGAAATCCCAAATTGGCCATTGCTCTCTATGTGGGGAGAGGTGGCGCCTATGTGAGATATTGCGGACCACCTTGAGAATATGAGGACACCTGAAAATGCCAGCCAGTCTGATGCACTGGTTGGAGGAACTTTCCAGAGTGCACTTTGGCAGAGAGGAGAAGCACAGGGTTGCTGCAGTGGGCTGGCCTCTACTATGGGCCATTTACCCAGACACTGATGCCCAACTAGAGGCTGAAGCTCAAATTAGAATGTTAGAAGAGCTGAGGCTACAGAAGGTAGCCTTGTGCCATCAAGCTAAGATTGGAATGGATTTTTGTACATTAAAAAGAAAAGAAGAGTTTTACTATCAAGCACACAGTGGTACACAATTAGAATTTAGTTTTCTTTCTGTTAAAAGGACAAAGTTTTCTTAGATTATTGGTCTGCTCTTACAAGAAACTATAAACAAAGGCTTTTCTTTACCTTTAATGTATTGCGCCTACGAAACAAAGATTGTGTTTTTATCAGATCTTTGATTACTTAAGGAACTGAGTCTTTGCTATTAAGAGAACCAAGTGTTTTACAACTGTGTGATTTTTCGTATATGTTAAATTTCATAGGAAGCATTGTCAAATAAGAAGTGATGCTAAACTTTCTTTAGAGTATATTGTATGAAATTCCTAAACCTGATATGCCCCAGTATCATGGCATCAGTCATCATTCAAAATGTATGTTAAGGAAATGAGCTAATTAATTCTCTTGTCTTCTCTTCTCTTGTCTTCTCTTGCAGTAATGAAGTCTCATCAGATCCTTAACCATGGCCATTTTTAAGTCTGTCATTTGCAGACAGTTACTATTTTACTCTGATGTTTAGGCAAAAAGTTCCTACAAAAGTGCTTCATCTTCAAGGGGCTTCATGGAAAAGACTGACAAGTACAGGTTTCTGATCATTAAGATCAATTTGCCTTCATGTGGGAGAGATACTAATAAACCTTTCAAGTACTTTCCCAAGGCTACCTGCACAGCCCCACAATATGTCATAAGTAGTAGCCCGAGACCTGTCCCTCTTCTTCACGTCAGCAAAATAGGCTAACTGCATTGATGATATAATGTTACCATGTGAAGATTTGCCTCTGCTGCAGGACACCTAGCAGGTTTTACTGGAACATCTGCAAGGTAGAGGATGGGCAGTGAACCCACAGAAATTTAAGGCCTAGGCATTGCTGCAAAGCTATGGGAGTTGTCTGGTTAGGTAAGACTCATGTTGCCTCAAGTGCTGTAATTGATAAGGTGCAAGCCTATCCAACCCCTAAGACTGTGGAAGAAGTGCAAGCCTTTGCATGACTTTTAATGCCCATCTGGCTCAGTGCCCCCATCCTTTACTCTGCCTGGTAAAGAAAGGGCATGTGTGGTACTGCAAATCAGAGCCGCAAGCCATCTTTGGAAGGCAAAAATACTAGCAAAGTAGATTAAAGCTTTGGGCGTTTCCTAAGTAGGGCTACCATCTGAGTTAGATGTGTCTATGACTCTGGAAGGGGATGAGTCAGGCACTGTGGCAGAGTCAACAGAAGGGCAAAGTGCCCCTAGGATTTTGGCTATAGCTCTGGAAGGGGGTTAGAGACTTGATATACATCCACAGAGCAAGAGCTCCTAACGGTGTCTACAGCAGTCTTTCAGGTAAAGCCTCTCACACAGCAGCTAGGGCAACAGCCAGTGGGCTGAGCTCAGAGTAGTCTGGCTGATGATTACTCAGGACCCCTGGCCATAAACCCTTTGCACTCACAGCTGAGCTATTCTAAAGGGATTCACCCTATGTCTCAGACAATGGGAAGCTGAGGGGTGGATGATGATGAATAAGCCCTTGTGAGGACAGGATGTATATGGAAAGAAAGACACTTTTCTTTCAGTTTGTCTGCAAGAGCCCGAGGCAATCCTCACTGTTTTTCATGTATCCGTTCATAAGACACTGACATGCGCTGACAATCAGACAGCTGATGCCTTAGCTCAGGTACAAGTCTCAGTAGACCCTTCAATAGATACAGAAGACTGGGTGCATAGAAAGCACAGCCCCCACTGTGCCCAAGTAGGATGGCATATTGCCAAGGAAGCATGATTGCCCTTAAAGTACAGTGACACAGATAATGCAGTAATAACATGTCCTGCTTGTTCTGAACAATGCCCAAGGCAGGGAGAAAAGAACCTGGGGCCATCCACTGGAGTTCCCAAACAGTGAGGGATTGAAAATTGATTACGTTTTCCCCCTCCCTTTGAATGAAGCTTCTAAAAATGCCCTGTTTTATATGGACATTGCATTTGGCCTAACCCAAGTTTGCCCTGTCATCATGCAAACCAGGCTGCCACCCTCAGGGTTTAGAGAAGCTAAATACCATAACAGATACCCTTGTTGAATAGACAGTGACCAGAGGTCACATCTCAAAGGTCATGATGTGCAAGACTAGGCAAAAGAACATGACATTGAATCTATGTCTCATCTCCCCTATAGCCTGCAAGCCACAGGGTTGGTAGAAAGGGAAAATGGAGTATTAAAGCAGCAGATTAAATTGTTAACAGATAAAACCACCTTCCCAGGTGGACTAAAGTACTCTCCCAGGCTTTAATACATTTGAATAATCAACTAGTAGGGCCATATGCCAGAATGGTGCCTATGCCATTATCCAAAAAGAATGTTGTGTATTCATACCTGATGAATCTCCTAATATATCATCTTTATTAAATCACATGCAGACAAAAATTAATGTCCTGAATGATCCAACCCCCACCTAAAGGACTGAATAAATCAGCGGGGGTCTTAATGGAAAAAGTGGCCCCTGGTTTTGAGAATCATTGTCTTAATCTGTGTTTTCTCTTACATGTGCTTACTGTTGCTGCGGCATCTGCCCCCAGTGCAGCCAGGTGGCCACCAAAGGAGCCACCTCCATGGCAGTGACAACCCTTGCTGACCTCTCAGGGCCTGTTGCAGAAGAGGGGTGTGTGTGAGATTATAAGAGCTGATATGAGGGAGGGTGAAGGAGGTGGGTGTGGGAGCTGGAGTGCTGGGGAAGCTTATCAGAAAGACATGACTGCCAGTTGAACTGTGAGCTGGACATGTGCACTCAAAGGCTCCTCACCGCCCCCCCCCCCAAAGAAGCTCCTGTGTCCTTGAAATGTGAGTTCCTCTCACGTTTCTTGCTCTCAGAGACTACCACAATGACACAACCTTGAGAGAGTAATGTGGTGTTGAGAATACCTGCATGGTATACTTGACTAAATCCAGCTAAGACCTCTCTATATAAAAACTTTTAAGATTTGGCAGATGGGTGAAGGGATCCATTTATTTTGCTGCTGCCCTAGGCAAGGCTCATATGTAAACTCCCTTTGCTTATTAAAACTGCCACCTACCAATCTGGAATGGCCTGCCTCTTTCCTTCCATCTCTTCCTGCCTTCTGAGTACAGGGGCAGGTTGCAGATGACACCTGGGAACCCCAAGAGGGTTGTGAACCTAAATTCAGTGACTGCTGCCCTTAAAGAGAAAAGAGAGGGAGATTTGACACACAGGGAAACAGGTAGGAGGCCATGTAAAGAGAGGAGCAGAGATTGGAAATATTCAGCTACGAGCCAAGGAACTCCAATTGCCAATAGCCACTAAAGAAGAAGAAAGAAAAGAAGATGAGAAAAAAGAGGAAGCATATCTTGAAGAAAGAAAGGAGGAGGGAAAAAAGAAGAGGAAGAAAGAGATGGTGGGCAGAAGATCGGTAACATAGCGGGGGAGGTAGAAAAGGTTTGTATTAATGAGTCAAGAAAAGGTGTGTACTTTAAGTTTATAAGAACAGTCATGAGGAGAACAAATTCATAAAAGAGATGCAAAACAAAACAATGGGAGAAAATATTTGCACACCATATACTTGACAAGAAGTTAATTTTCAAAGTATATAAGAAACTCCTATAACTCAATAGCAAAAACAAACAAGAAAAGCAGAACAAAAACCCTGATTTTAAAAGGAGTTGTATAGACATATCTCCAAAGAAGACATATAAACAGCCAAATGATATATGAAAAGATGCTCCTTACTGCTAATTATCGGGGAAATGCAAATCAAATCCATAATGAGAAATCACCTCATACCTGTTAGGAAGTCTATTAAAATAAATAAATAAAAGTGTTGGGGGAGGTGTGGAGAAATGGGAACACCTGCACACTGTTAGTGGGAATGTAAAAGGATTCAGCTACTATTAAAAGCTCCTCACAGAATTAAAAATAAGATCACCATATAATCCAGCAATACCATTTCTGGATATATGCCCAAAGATTTGAAAGCAGGATCTCAAAGAGGTATCTTCATTCCAATGTTCCCTGAAGCATCATTCACAATAGCTAAGATATGGGAACAACTCAAATGTCCACCAACAGATGGATGGAAAAAGAAAATGTGGTATGCACATACAACAGAATATTATCCAGCCTGAAAAAAAGATGGAAATCCCGCAATATGTGATAGCATGGATGAACCTGGAAGATATGAAAAGTGAAAGAAGCCCATCACAGAAGGATAAACACTACATGATTCCTTTTAATGAGGCATCTAACATAGGCAAGCATATGGAAGTAGGCAAAAGAATGATGGTTACCAAGGGGCAGGGGAAAGGGCATATAGGGAGCTGTTCAATGGGCAAAAACTTAGTTACATATGATGAGAAAGTTCCAGAGATTACTGCACAATATAGTGCCTCATTAACAGTAAGATTGTGCACTCTAAAATTTGTGAAGAGGGTAGATCCAATGAGATCTAAGAAAAACTCCATGCTTCTCCTTTACTCACATTCACAATGCTTCTGATACCAGATGTGTGGGTTTTCTACTGCAAGCAATCCTGTGACACCAACCAGATGTCCTAAAGCTCAATTTAATTCTGACACTAGTTAGTGCAGCCCCCCCCCCACCCCCAGGTTAAGGGCTCAGTCCCATTAGACTGTCCTCCCTCTTTGAAAGCCTCATCACATTCCAGGATGTCATATGTGCTTCTGCCCAACCAGCTATAAATCAAGGAGGTCCCCAAGACCCCCTTCTTAGGTTTGGTCATTTGCTAGAACAGCTTACAGAACCCAGGGAAACAGTTACTTATGTTTATTGATTTATTATATAAAAAGATACAGATGAATGGCTAGATGATGAGATACATATGGCAAGGTCTGGAAGGGTCCCTAGCACAGGAGCTTCTGTTCCTATGGAGTTGGAACTCACCACTCTCCCAGCACATGGATATATTTACCAATCCAAAGTTTCTGAGTCCCATATATTTGGGATATTTATGGAGCCTTTGTTAAGACCATCAGATCAGTCTATAGCCCCTCACCTCTTCCCAGTGGATAGGGGTGGGGTTGAAAGTTTCAACTTATTAATTTTTGCTTGGTCTTTCTAGTAACCAGCCCCAATCCTGTAAGCTATCCAGGAGCCCATCAATAGTCACCTCATTAGAACAAAAGATGCTCCTATCATCTAAGAAGTCCCAAAGGATTTAGGAGCTGTGTGTCAGGAAGGCTCAAAGACCAAATAGAACAAAAGATGTGCCCAGTGCTCTTATCACTTAGGAAATTACAAGGGTTTTAAAGCTCTGTACCAGGAACCAAGGGCAGAGACCAATACAAATATGTTCTTTTATTTCATAACTCAAGTATTCTTACTACAAAAAATGGCGGGACACAGAGAAACTTTTGCAGGTGATGGATATATTTATTATCTAGATTCACACAAATGCATACATTGTCCAAACTCATCAAAGTGTAAATATTAATTATGTGCAGTGTTTTGTATACCAATTATACCTCAGTAGAGCTGAAAAAAAGAATACAAAAAAATGCCTTCCTGGCAAGAATATTAAGTGGATAATAAGGAAATATGCAAAGTGAGAACTATTACACTAAAGGGAAGCATTATAATTACATTTCATTAGTTTTAGGAACTATCTAATTTACTAAATTCACATGCTGTTTGTATTTGGGGAAAAGGTTTTAATTAAAGAGGTGTTTTGCTTTAAATTTTCAAACTAGTATCACTATGCCATTAAAATTCCCTTAGTTTTTTCCTCATGTGCCATTTAAATGCAATATAGTATCAGTCTCCAGGCATCAACATTTAAATAGGTGTCTAGCCACTACCTAATTTTTTTTGTCTCAGAACATTTTGGTATTTAAGCTCATCTTCTTATTTTGTCCATTGGGTTTGGAATAATGATATAAGATGATGTAAATTCCATAATGAGAAATAAAGCCAATGGGCCATAAGAGCCACAAAAGAGTAGCTATAATCAAACTGTTTATTATCACACATATGTTTAGGTTCTGTCATTTTACTTTCTTTATTCTGCTTTTGATTCCTGTGTTTCTGCAACTTTGTCTGATTCAACCATTACTGGCAGTCCTCAGAGATACCTTTATCTACATTTACTACCTGTGGACCTAGTCTATCCCAACCTAACAAGTAGTATGAAACTATGATGAGAACAAATATTCCAAGTTCTAGGATCCTAAAGCTCTAATTTGCTAAAGTCTCTGTTATATGCTTAGCTGCCTTATTTCCCTTTTGGGAGAAGGTGGTAAATGAGTACACATATAAAAAAATAATTATTGGTTGCCTAATGAATCATTCATACACTCGGTACCTATTTACTGAGTGATAACATGTTCTTGACACTATTCCAGATAGATACTTCTGGAGGATAAGGTAAACAATTTAATGGTTCTCACAGAACTTATAGGCTAGTAGGCGCAGTTTTAATGCAGGCTTTTTTCTTTGCCTGTCTTAATTTCCCTAAATTGACAACATGCCCTGGAGACCGGCATTAACTCTTTAAACTGGACTCCCAGAGCTGACCATTTCTGGGAACTTGACAAAAATGTGTTGTGACCATCTATATGCTGAGAAAACAAGGGAATACCACATATGCATTCTACCTTAACAGAACCCCGAGAGACAGAGACAAATCTTAGTATTGTATAGGAGGAAAACAGTGCAGGTATTACCTAGGAGCTGGGGATTCTCTGTCAAGTTCTCTCATTGCCAACAATGCCCCATTCATCATATCAAGAGAAGGCTAAACCTCTGGTCTCCTTAGCCACGACTTACTGAGACCTTCCATGGAACCTTTGCTAGAAGTCAAGTATTCTACTGATACACTTAGCAAGAAAAGCCTTTGCTAACGTGATAGCACTGAGTACATAGGAAAGCCAGCTCTGGGGTATAATAGAAAGCAGAGAAGGGTGATCTCCTATAGCAGTCGTAGATTCCCAACTCAACTTTCTTAGGTGGAGTTTTCAGTGTGGATTGTGTGGCTCGGGAAATGTGCAACAGAGGAGAATGTTAGGATACTTTCACTCAGAATTATTATAATTTTTAAAAATGTTTGCCTTTATGTCTTAGACCAGTTTTAGGTTCACAGCAAAACTGAGTGGAAGCTACAGAAGTTTCCCACATGTCCCTGTCCCCACACATATATTTCTTCCCCATTAACCACATCCCACAGATTAGTACATTCATTACAACTGATGAACCTATACTGCCACACCATTAAAACCCAAAGTCCATAGTTTGCTGTATGGTTCACTGCTGATGGTGTGCATTCTATGGGTCCAGACGAATGTACAATGATACATTCCACCAGCACAGCATCAAATGGTTTCACTGCCTTAAAAATCCTCAATGCTCTGCCTATTTACTTCTCCCTTCCCAACACCTTGCAACCACTTATCTTTTTACTGCATCTCCATAATTTTTGCCTTTTCCAAAATGCCTCGTAGTTGGAATCATACAGTTTGTAGCCTTTTTTGACAGGCTTCTTTTATTTAGGATACACATTTTTGTTTCTTCCATGTCTTTGCTAAGCTTTTCTAAGCTCATTTATTTTCTTTTTTTTTTTTTTTAAGATTTATTTATTTGAGAGAGAGCGCACATGCAGGAGGGAGGGGCAGAGAGAGAGGGAGAGAATCCTCAAGCAGACTCCCTGCTGAGTGCAGAGCCTGATGCGGGGCTCAATCTCACAACTCTGAAATCATGACCTGAGCCAAAATCAGGATTTGGATGCTTAACTGACTGCACCACCCAGGTGCCCCTAAGCTCATTTATTTTTAGCACTCAATAATATTCCATTGTCTGGATCTACCATAATTTATTTATCTGTTTACCTATTTGAAGGACATTGTGATTATTCCCAAGTTTTGGCAATTATGAATAAAGCTGCTATAGGCATCTACATGCAGGTTTTTGTGTGGACCTAAGTTTTCAACTTCTTTGGGTGAATACCAAGAAGCATGATTGCTGGACCATATCATAAGGGTATGTTTACTTTTGTAAACATCTTTAAAAGTGGCTGTACCATTTTGTATTTCCACCAGGAAGGAATGAGGATTCCTGTAGCTCCACATCCTCAGCAGCATTTTGGGTTGTCATGTTCTGGGTTTTGGCCATTTTAGTAGGTGCACAGTGATAGCTCATTGTTGTTCTAATTTGCACTTTTCTGTATGTCAGAATCTTTTCATGTGCTTCTTTGTCATCAACAGATCTTTGGTGAGGTGGCTGTTAAGGTTTTGGGCCCATTTTTCAATCGGGTTGTTTGTTTTCTTTCTGCTGACTTTTAAGATTTCTTTGTATATTTTGGATAACAGTTCTTTGCAAGAAGTGTCTTTTGCAATTATTTTCTCCCAGTTTGTGGCTTGTCTTTTCTCTCTTGACAGTGTCTTTTACAAAACAGAAATGTTTAATATTTTTTAAAGATTTTATTTATTTGAGAGAGAGAAAATGAGAGAGAGAGAGAGCATGAGAGGGGGGAGGGTCAGAGGGAGAAGCAGACTCCTTGCTGACAGCAGGGAGCCTGATGCGGGACTCGATCCCGGGACTCCAGGATCATGACCTGAGCCAAAGGTAGTTGCTTAACCAACTGAGCCACCCAGGTGCACCAGAAATGTTTAATTTTAATGAGGTCCAGTTTGTTTTTCTTTGAAGGATCATGCCTTTGTGTGAATGTCTAAAAAGATATCTAAAAAGTCACCACCATACCCAGACTCACCTATGTTTTCCGATCTATTATCTTCAGGTTGTAGAATTTTGCATTTTATTTTGACATCTATAATCAATTTTGAGTATCTTCAAGTTGTAGAATTTTCTTTTGAAAGATTTTATTTATTTATTCATGAGAGACAGAGAGAGAGAGAGAGAAGCAGAGGGAGAAGCAGGCTCCCTGCTGAGCAGGGAGCTGGATGCGGGACTCGATCCCAGGACCCTGGGATCATGACCTGAGCCGAAGGCAGACACTTAACCATCTGAACCACCCAGGCGCCCCGAGTTGTAGAATTTTGCATTTTATTTTGACATCTATAATCAATTTTGAGTTAATTTTTGTAAAGTCTGTATCTAGATTCACTTTTTTTTTCTTTGCGTGTGGATGTCCAGTTGTTCCAATGCCACTTGCTGAGAAGACTATTTTTGCTCCATTGTATGGCTTTGCTCCAATGTCAAAGGTCAGTTGACTATATTTATGTAGGTCAATTTCTGGATTCTCTATTCTGGTCTATCAATATGTTTGTCTATTCTTTCACCAGTACTGCACTGTCTTGATCACTGTAGCTTTAGAGTAAGTCTTCAAGTTGGGTGGAGTCAGTCCCCCAAATTTGTTGTTTTTTTTTAAGATTTCTTTATTTATTTGAAATAGAGAGCAGAGTAAGCCAGAGAGAACACGAGTCAGTGGGCAGGGGGCGGGGGTGGAGCAGAGGGAGAGGGGGAAGCAAACTCCCTGCTGAGCAGGGAGACTGACCTGGGGCTGGATCGAGCATGATCTGAGCCCAAGGTAGACGCTTAACCAACTGAGCTACCCAGGCGCCCCCCAAATTTGTTTTTCTCTTTCAATATTGTGTTGGCTATTCTTGGTCTTTTGTCTTCATATAAATTCTAGAATCAGTTTGTCAATATTCACAGAACAATTTGCTGGGAATTTGATTGGTATTGCATTGAATCTATAAGTTGGAAAGAATCAATATCTTGACAATAATAAGTTTTTCCAGCCATGAACATAAAATACCTCTCCATTTAGTTCGTTGATTTCTTTCATGAGTTTTATATTTTTTCTCATATAGATCTTGTACATATTTTGTCAGATTTATACCTAAAAATTTCATTTTGGGGAGTGTTAATATAAATGGTATTGTATTTTTAATTTTGAATTCCACTTGTTCATTGTCGGAATATGTAAAAGCAAATAATTTTTATATATTAATTTTGTATCTTGCAATCTTGCTATGATCACTTACTAGTTCTAAGAGGTTTTTTTTGTTTATTTGTTTGTTTGGTGGTGGTGGTGGTTTTCTGATCCTTTCACATTTTGTTTTGTTTACATATAATGATGTCATCTGAAACTTAGGAGTGGTGACTTCTAAGCTCCTTACATGCTAGAATAGAAACCAGAAGTCCATATTTTTTTTAAATCTTAATGGAGGAGAAATAAAATAATTAGCCTAGTTGATTTACTTAAACCTTTGAATTTAAAACAAAAACAGATAAGGATTGTATATTTGAAATAAGTAAAAAAAAAAAAAAAAAGAACACTGGATTTTTAAACACAGAAACAATATTTCAAGGTACTGGGAAAATATCCTAAGGGATTGAGGACTGAGGATAGGGTAGAGAGAACTCACATATGACAAAGCCAGTTCCTGATAAATACAAAATGTATTTAAGTCAAACCCTGTATGAATTTTTTTAGTATTTTATTTTTAAGTAGTCTCTACACCCAACATGGGGCTCCAACTTACAACCCTGAGATCTAGAGTCACACGCTCTACCGACTGAGCCAGCCAGGCGCTCCTGTAATGAAATCTTTCTGTCTCAACCACTGTGAGGGAGAATCAACTCCTCTGAACAGCCACCCTCAACTTTTATTCTTCTGCAGTCCTCTTCATCTTCAGACCCAGCTGTGACACACAAAGACATTTCTACTCTAAGCTTCCATTCCTCTTGCCAAAATGCTTGCTAACACCTGTGATTTCCTTTTGGCTTCTCAGAAAGTAGCATGGTCTACAATAGTGCTGTTATTATTATCCTAGCATTTAAATACAAGGAAACATGAGGTGTTGAGGGATGAGGGGCAAGGATTTGGGAGAATAATGAATAAAGGTACATACGAGGCTACATATGCGTATATCATGTCACATGCATTATATCCGCTGGTACGTGCTTAAAGAAATAAGCTCTGCTGTGATCTGTCATGTTGTAGGACACACTTCTCTCCAATGCTGACTTTGACTCTTTTTATTACAATATTACCTGAATATTAAACTATGCACAATCTGCTTATCTTATGTGTCCCATATAATATAAAACCAAAGAATTAGAAGTAATCAATTAAATTCAAAGTAACGTGAGAGTAACTTCCATGTCAATCAAGTTGTGCATGGGTAGAACCACATGTGATACAAAAATCATAAGTATGATATCCAAATCTTGACTATCTTCCAGCTACCCTATGTATTTAAATGAGTCACTATTAGAATTTTGAAAAATTATATTCTTTTAAAACTTTTCAAATGCAAATAATAGTTCAAATATTACAAAAATATAATAAAAAGTATTCTGTCTAAGGGAAAAGCTACCAAACATAACATACCCTGAGAGCTGATATACTAAAATAAAGATCATTTTTATAATAGCAGCTGATGCTTTTTTTCTCTTAAGTAGAAAATTTTTTCTTATATAACTCTTATATAAAATGTTATTTTTAAAAGTAGCATCGTACTTATTTTTAAAATTGCAGCATATTTGTTGAAATTTACCTCAGAAATTCATAGAGGTAGAAATAAAGATCACATTGTTGTCATTAGTTTGAGATGTTAGAATATGACTTTAAGCTTGAATCTAGAGGTCTAATTGAAATTTGTTTAGGGATCCTAGTATGTCCCTGAATTATAGGAAGTACCACCTTCTCAGCTAAACTTGTGTCCCTAAGTCATGGATAAAAATGGAGGAAAAATATCTCTCATCAATCATTACCCCTGGGGAGCTGGGCTTTACCCAAATCTTTTAGACTACCCCTTTCTCTCCCAGTCTGTTGCCAGAAATCTCATGCTTTGAAGAAAGAACGTATACAACTAAAGGTAATTTGTAGGATACTGTGGACTTGCTCATGCTTAGCTTACGTTTTCAAGCGTAATTTTACTGTAGTCATTCTGTTTTATGTAGATTTATAGTGTTACATCTTACCTTCATAACTAAAGACACTTACATAGGATTGAGGAAGTAAGGGGATCCTTATCTATACAATGTATCTTTTTTCTGCCACAGTGGTTCTGAAAGTGTGGTCTAAGAACCTATTTTTATTAACTCCACAAGATCAAAAACAATTTAACAATAAAGAAAAGATGTTATGTTTTTCACTTCATGCTCTCATGATTATACAGTATAATCTCCAGAAGCTACATAATGTGTGGTATTTCAACGGATGAAGCATATACAAGAAATTCACTATTTTCTAGTAAGCTTGACATTAAAGAGACTTGGAAATGTTTAAAACAATTCTACTCTTCTCACTCAAGTTTTTATTTGGAAAATATAGTTATCATTTATTAAAAAAAAAGTACTATTTGTGTGAATATACCAACAGATTTTTTTGCTGCCACTTTAAAGGAATAAATACAATAATACTTTTATTTATTTTTTTTTTAAAGATTTTATTTATTTATTTGAGAGAGAGAATGAGAGACAGAGAGCATGAGAGGGAGGAGGGTGAGAAGGAGAAGCAGACTCCCTGCTGAGCAGGGAGCCCGATGTGGGACTCGATCCCGGGACTCCAGGATCATGACCTGAGCCGAAGGCAGTCGCTTAACCAACTGAGCCACCCAGGCGCCCTACAATAATACTTTTAAAGGATCTTAATTTCCATTATGGTAACTATCAATAGATTTAACCCACATCAACAAAGGCTCTTTGAGGCCTCTGGTAATTTTTAAGAATAATAAATACTCCTCAGACCAAAAAGTTTGAGAAGGGTTACTGAGTTAACTACTGAGTTAAAAGTTAACACAGTAGCATTACTTCTAAGACCTGACCTGGCTTATCCATTTGACCTCTGAGTTTAGGTTACATGTTTAAATCTTTTTCCAATACTTTGAGGAGCACAATTATTCTATAAAATCCACAGATCTTACTCACTAGCCTGGGTTTAACCACTTTTGTCACCCATCTGACCAGTATACTTAGGTATCTTTTTGGTTAGCCACTCTATATTCTCTAGAAAGCAACCAGACCAGTTCTGTTAAAATGTAAAACAGTCATGTCCCTCCTTTGTCCAGAACCCTTCTACGGCTTCCCACTTCTTTCAGAACCAAAGCCCAAGTGTGTACTATGACCAAGCGGGCCCTACACGCTCTGGTCTCCGTGATCTCTCTAAGATCCTCTCCTTCACTTCACTACGGCTTCTCTTGTTACGCTGGCTCTCTGCCTGCCCTTGCCACCAACTCAGAGCCTTCCACGTCCTCCCTCTAGAATGTCTAGAATGCTGCTTCCCAAGACAGCCACGTGGTGGGCTCCTCACTTCCTCACGCTTCTATTCAAAAGTCACCTCCAGAGGGGCGCCCAGGTGGCTCAGTCGGTTAAGCAGTTAAGCATCTGCCTCAGGCTCAGGTCATGATCCCCGGGTCCTAGGATCCAGCCCCGTGTCAGGCTCCCGCTCAGTGGGGAGTCGGCTTCTGCCTCTCCCTCTGTCCCTCCCCACCCCCGCTCCTGCTCTCTCTCTCTCTCTCTCTCTCTCTCAAAAAAATAAATAAAATCTCAAAAAAAAAAGTCACTTCCTGAGAGACCTACACTGCCTACCGTGATCTCTGTGCAACAAGACATATATTATATTCAGATCTATGTTACTTATTGTTTAGGGTAAGTTCCATAAGAGCAGAGATGTTTGTGTGTGTTGTCCATAACCACTTCACAAAACCACTTCACTATTGCTGTTTACTGTTACTGCTGTTACTTGTTGATGCTAAGAAACTAGATCCCAAGTAAGTGAATGGAAGGAACGAGGCAGTTCGTAACCACCAGATGGCAGCACAGATGGAGGGGGAGGTGCCCAGGAGAAAGGTCTAGGACAGAACTCCTGAAGAAGAAAGTTGCCAGTCTCTGGGTTCTGCACTTGAGCTGAGGAGGAATCATAGTGAGGGCCCTGCGTGAAGGGGAAGAAGAGACGAATGCCGAAAACGGTCCAGAGGTCCAGGCAAGAGGGGGCACTTGGGAGTTTTTTAGCATTTGTAAAAGCAATGTCTTGGAGCGGAAATCACAGAAATCAAAAGAACACTTGAAGAAATGGAAGCTGCTTGAATACCAAAGACTCAAAGTGGTTTTAGGATAGTTTTACTCAGACCAAGGGCTGGGAAATTATAAAGGGAAAAGAAAAAAAAAAAATGAGTGACAACAATGGGGGAAGTAGAGGGGTGAAAATCCTAAATCATCTCAAGTTATGGGGAAAATAAAATAGAATCCAGACAGGAAAAGGAGCCAGACTGAAGGAAAACAAACGTTACATCAGTCAGTGGCTATCTGGCAGCATCTGAATATAATCTAGAGCTCCTGTTTCTGCCCCTTCTGGCACTGAGGACCACCAGCATGGTATTTTGGATGGCTCCTTACATCTCCAGCCCTAAGACAGTCTGATTGCTCCCTCCCACTGTTCTCTAGCCTGCACATCCTAGAAGTCTATTCTTCCCCACAATGAAGACTACTTGGGTTGGCGCCTTGCTTGACTCTGTACCTCGAATTTTCTGTAATGCTCCTTCCTTCCTTCCTGCTCCAGATCACTGTTGCCCATTCTTTTGCTTTCTCTCTTTTTAGGCTTTCTTATCTATCTTCTCAGAGTCCTTAAATAACAAAATCACCTTCAGGAAGCCCAGAAGAAGGTCACCAGTGGCGTCCTAAAATCTGAACATTTTTCTCCCTGTATTATACACTTCTGTTATTAGTACTACACAGTATGTCTGAATTTTAAAGGTAATGACACTTGTAAAATGCTAAAGACCCCACATTTATGTTTTAACATCCAGACTTCCGGGATTCTGGTAGAGTTATATACCCCAGGTTCATTTTCACCCATAGAGAATACGATACAGCTCTCATCATCCCCCTGGCATGACAAGCAACCAACCACCTGATATTTATAGCAATGACCTTTTTTTCTTCCTACATACAAAACCACCTTTAACTGAGCATTTTGATCCTTGTTCTATGGAATATTGGGTTCTCAGGGGCATTTCTAAATTGGGGAACTGGACTGTTAAACCTTTCTCTATTACCCGTGTTCAATGTCACCTTTCAGACTGCTTTTCAGCATGAAAGATTTCTGCCACCTGTCCTCCTGCCTCTGCCAAGTTGAGAATATCAGGTGTTGCTCTTTGTCTGACTCTCTTCCTTGTCTGACCACTGAAATTGTTCGTGGACTGACCTGCGGTATTCAGCCAGAGACCATGATGGCAACTTCCTCAAAGGTAGTTTCGATTGAACATTACAAGTACAAATGTAACTAAAAAGCCAATGAGTAATTTTAAGTGCTTGTCAAATTAAATGACTATGCATTTGTCTTTGATGAATGGCTTTGACCTTGGATACAATCACTGCCCAAACTACCTCCAGGAACATTCAACTAAACCTCCTACACACACATACAAACACATACACACACATACCCTTATAGGTGCTGAAAGGGTTTGATTTTTTTTTTAAGATTTTATTTATTTATTTGACAGAGAGAGAGATAGTGAGAGCAGGAACACAAGCAGGGGGAGTGGGAGAGGGAGGAGCAGACTCCCCGCTGAGCGGGGAGCCTGATGCAGGGCTCGATCCCAGGACCCCGGGATCATGACCTGAGCCAAAGGCAGACGCTTAATGACTGAGCCACCCAAGTGCCCCTGATTTTTTTTTCCAAGTTGAAGTCTAGATGTCCTTTCTACATTCTTTGTCTCAGGGCCCTCTATTTCACTTTGGACACAACTTGTGTTGGTTCTTTGCAAAGCTACAGCTCTCTCTGATTTAAAATTTTACCCCATAGATAGCTTATAATTTTCACTTAAATTTAGTCTCCCCATCTCCATTTCCCCTCTAACAACATATTTTCCATGACTCTCACTCAACAGCAGTTCATTACATTGAGCATCAGTGTTTGTATATAACATCACTTCCATTTTCTCCTTTCAGATTATTCTACCCAAGCAGCCTACAGCTGCCCTTTGTTGTCATTCCTCCTCCCCTCAAGAGCAACACAGTGAATCCAAGGGCCAATGAGCCTACCTGAGATGCCAGAGAACAGATTGACAGCTCCAGGACCTCATTATGTGACACCTTGTCCAGTCATTTGATGCTAAGCATGGCAGGCGAGAACACTGGCAGAACACACTTGGGAGGTTAATTCAATGTCCTATATCCATATGGTAGACTGAGCAGAAGCACTGTTCTGTGACTCTAAAATAGAAAAGTCTCAGAGAGAAATATATTTCAGGAAAACTTTCCTAAATTACAAATCTATTTTGCCTTAAATACTGAACTTTTCTACATGACCAATGCATAACAACTCCTTCTGAGCCAGATGCTAAAAGGGAATGTGGGAGGATTTGAGGAAATCACTAAATAAGAATGTGCTAGAAAACTAATGAATTTCCTCATGTTCACAACAGGACAAAGCAGGCAGACTTAAGGAAACAAAAGTAGGTATTAAGAGCTCTGATTACTACTTATCTGATTTCCTGAAAATTTTAAATATTTACAATAAAAAGCATTTAGAGAAGCTAGCCCGTTTCAAGCGGTTATCATACAGCTAGTAGTAGTTGCTATATGTGCAAAAGGAAGCTTTTTCTGCACATGTGAAAATCATCAGCAAAGAATAAAATGCTTATTTCCACACTTCTCTGTTGGGTTTAGAAAAAATTGAACAATAAGGGTAAAAGAAGTAGGAAAAGAGGAAAAGAGTTATTTGTTCTCCTCTCCAAAGAGATATACAGAGGGAAGGACTCATCTCAGAGAGATACAAAATAAAATAATTGCTTAAAAAGATAGCAACTTAGTACTCTTCTAGCTAGTATTCAATGGGGAAAAGGAAGAATGCTGATGATGATATCCATGCACTGTACGGTGACTAGAGAGAGAATATTCCAGAAGAGATCTCTATGGGAAAAGCAAGTCATCCCAAATTTGGACCAAACAAGACAGAAGTGGATCAAACCTTGTTAGGGCTGGAAAGAAGCAAGATAATAATGTAAAATAATTTCCTATTGCTTTTGGGGGGGAGGAAGTCTAACTACTGATTTCTATACCTTACGTATAGTATTAACCAATAAATATTTGTTAAATCTGAGAATGAGAGAAGAGATAGAGAGTTACTAAGAAATTGTCTCCTCCAAGAATACACAATCATTCCTGGCATTTTAAGTTGGTACTGGGCCCCACCCCACCCCCAAGTTTCTGGGGGCAGAGAGGGAATGGGATAGAAAATAAATATAAATGTAAGTTGTTTTGCTGTTTTATAACCACAACAAATTAGTACATAAGATTACAATAAAAGTTCAAAGATTGAGATGTTCCCTTAAGCAAGGCTGAAGACTCAGTCTCTGGTATTGGGAACCTAGGCTGGAATCCCTGTTTTTGGATGGATCACTGGGTATATGGCACAGTCCATGCTTTTAACTAGATTTGAACAGGAGACTGGCCACTTGGCCCAGAAAGCAGTAGATACAATGTTTGGTTTCATGTGTCACATAACTACCATCATGTCGTCCCAGGATGCAGTACCAAGTGGGGTTGTACTTCTTGTCAACCTCCTTCTTAATAATGAAGGAAAGAAAGAGAAGGAAGAAGGGAGGGGGGAAATGAAAGTGGAGAGAGAGAGAAAGAGCACAACCACACATGAGTGCTATTAGCACATATCAGTTATCGTTAGCATTTGGGGGGTTAGGAAATGAAGACTAGAAGACCAATCAGATTGTGATTAAGTTTCTCTCACAAATTTGTGCTATGCTTTAGATATTCCGTTTGGCCCAGATCTTCTGAGAATACCCTATGAGGCCTAGAGGGGGCTCAGTTGTGCAGGGATACTCCAGGGTAGGTGAGGATTCCCTAGAAGAAATCTGGACTGTAACAGGCCAAAAGCTTGTCCACTCATCTTCCCGCCAGATCCAACTAACAATGGTCCTGATTTCTTTTTCCTAACCCAAGTCTATGGAAAATAAACTAAGGTTTATTTAGGAGATTTATTTTCTTACCTTTGGACACATTTCCAGATGAAAATTGATGTAAATCATACTAATTAACTATTTCAGTAGTGAGACAATGTCCTAAGGACTAACTGAAAATCAATTATTTTATGTTAGTGAAGAATCCAAAAATCAGATAAATTATTTATATCCCTTTCTCTAGATGTAGTATTTTTGCTAACATTTAACTTAACTAATTTGAAACTTTGAACAAGTTGTCTAATATTTCCAGGCTTTGAATTCTCATCTCTTAAATTCTTTAGTTGTTATAACAAATATGCAAAAATACTAAAGATAAATTGAAACAGAGTAGATATGCTATATTTTTTGCTAGCCATTCCAGAAATGGAGAAAGTGCTCATGTATAGCCCATGATCTACATTCTAGACAGAACTAACTTAAAAGATGATGTGTACCCCAGCAGACTTGCAAAGCTCACTTGAACTGAGATGGGCTGTCCCTTTGTTTCTTCTGGAAAGTGTGACCCATCCTTCCATAGCCTCTATGGCACAGACCTACAAACCAGGAACACAAATCAAGTTCTTATTCTTCTTTCTGCCCAAATTATCATGGAAATACCCTAATTGCAAAAATTAGTCCCCACTAAAGTACATTTAAGCTAATTCTAGAGTTTTCCAGAGACTTTTCTTGCATGAGCTCAGAAATAAGCTCCTGAGTGTTTTGGTACCATTTTGACACCTTGCTGCCATGCCGATAACTTTGTTTCTGTGGGTCAAAGCTCTCTTCCATCACTGCTACTTGACAAGTACCCAAGGGATCCACAGTCTCTCTTAACCTGAACAAATTCCCGCCTTGTACCCCAGCGTCCCTGCATAATCAGGAGAAATTCACCACTGTCACCAATGACATTAGATTTTTCAATTCCTGATACCTGAACAACACTTTCCTCATCCAAAAGTATTAATTTTTCCCACTTCTTTTCTTGACTCTCTGTCTAAATTCCGCTTAATTTTGCCTGCCCAATTAACCCTACCCAGTAGGAGTGTCAGTAAAAACATTAATTCTTTTTGGGGTAGCTCTATTCCCCTCCCATAGCCACATGGATATGATCTGGTCCTTTGGACCTGACCAATCACAAAAATAGCATCATATATGGTACATGTACCTAGTCTTTTCCATGGTTATGTTTTTTTCCCCCCCACATGGCCATAAAGGAAACGATCACTGTCTTTTTTAAAAAATATCTTATTTATTTATTTATTTATTTATTTATTTATTATTTAGAGCACAAGCAGAGGGATGGGCACAGGGAGAGAAAGAGAGAATCCCAGTGGATTCTGTGCTGAGCAAGGAGCCCTCGATCTTATGACCCTGAGATCATGACCTGCAGCAAAATTAAGAGTTGGTTGCTTAACTGACTGAGCCATCCAGACCTTCCTATTTTTCCTCTCTTTAAATGCTAGTTATATGATTCATGGGCTAATATGAGATACACTGAACACCCAAACATAGCTTGTTAGAAACTTTCTTTTTTTAAAGGAGAAAGCTGAAACAATAACTCCCAGGCTTAAATATCTAAGAAATACCTTAGAATACTTATCTGTGTATATGGATATAACTAAAATTCACTTAGATACTCTGAGAACAAATGTAGTTATTTGTGTTCAGTTACCCTTTGTAAGTTTCAGATACTTTGCCCCTGAGAGTAGTGTTTTTCTCCTGCAAAATGTGTATCACTGAAGATACTTCAAAAGCATTAGAAACAAAAGCGGAGAATTTCCTTTGTATGACAGAAATCGTCCTTTTGACTTTTCAGATGGGTTCGTACTATCAAAATATTTTAAATGTATCATTTAATAGCAAATTATAAATAATATATATTACATAATACAGAAGTATTGATGTTAATTCTAATCAGAGATCCTGAAATCTTTACAGATTTCCTGAACCACTATTTCATGAACTGCTGATAGTAATAACATTGATGTGTTTACTGAGAAAGATGACTACCACACACAGTTGCCAATGTCCAGTCCTGGTATTGCCCTCTTCTACAGATAGGATCTGTTCGTTTCTATCCTCACATTGCTGTTGGGGGGATTAAATGAAGTAATATATGGAAATAACTTATAAACCATAGTGTAATCAAAAAGTAAAATTATTATTATAATATTTTAGAGCTATGTGCCATACAAAATGTTTTCATTTTTTAGCACTCCATATAATTAGATAAGCTTAATACTTTGCATATAATTCCAACCATGAATTTCTATCCTTGTTAAACAAGTGATTCTCAGCTAGTGCCATTGGTATTTAAATTTCTACTATAGTAATTACTTTGTCCATAATAAGTGCTTAAAATCAGAGGCAGAACTGTAAACTTTTATCAGCTCTCCTTCCCTGCTGTCTCACAGGAGAATGTATTGCTCCAGTCTGGGAATTAGAGAAGAGCATGGAGGAAATCATGTAGTGACTGGCCCAATACAAGAATAAGTAAGTCATGTTTGAATGCATCAGTTAAAATCAGTATTTTTTATTGCACTAATTTTTTTAATTCTCAAAGATATAAAAAATGATTGCAATCTAATTTGAGCTTATACATAGCCTTATTATATTATTTAGTAACTACAACTTTTAAAAAATTAATGAATCTGAAAGTGAGGACAGCAAGATATTTATGCACACTATATCATTTATTGAAATCTCAATATGTGAAAAGCCTTGTCCTAAGTGCTTTATATATGTTAACTGGCTTAATCCATGACACTATCATAAGAAAGAATACAATTTTCATCACTCATTTACAAATGAAAAACAGGGCAACAAAAATAAGTATTTTATCTAAGGTCACATAACTAGAAAATGACACATCTGGGCTTCAAACTCCCACTAATAAAGTTTGGCTCCACAATCTACACTCTCAGCTGCTAACCTATATCTATCTATCTATCTATCTATCTATCTATCTATCTATCTATATATATGTATATATATCTCGAAATTTTTAAGGGGAATAGTCATTCAGCTCACCTCTCTATCTATCCTCTATATATTCTCAAAATCTCCATTGGAAACTTCAGAGGAAAAATAAAGAGGCCATGCACTATATACACACATGGCCCACCACATCTCCAAATATCTGCGGCCACCTCATCATTCTCTCAAAGTGACGTTTCCGTAAGCATTTTTGAAATGAAGCAAATGCATCTGTATAAATAGCTGAGTCATTCATATTAGATATGATTGATAAAACCAGGTGATTTTCATCAACTGAAAGAAATAAATATTACAAGAATCATGGACAGTTGAAATATATATATATAAATTGGAGAGTATAAGCAAAGACAAAGGATGTGAAAGCTGACAGTCACCTCTAAGAGGAAAAGAGTGTCACAGAACACCAGTGTAATTTAATATTTTAAGTAAAAACTTAGAAGGATGAATCATTTTATCTAGTGCCAGATTTCTTAGATACAAAATAGGATATAACTGAAAAGTGACTCCTTATAGTCCAGAAAGCCACAAAGCCACCATGTGAGAAAACCCATTAATGTACTTGAAAGACACCGAGAATAGACTCAGCATTGAGTCACATTAAATTGGAAGGGAAGAGGAAACAGGGATAAGGGAAAGCACTGATTCAGAGGTAGTCCCAAAGACCTGTGACATTTGCAGCCACTTTTCTTGTTTGAGTTTGCAAGAAACTGTAGAATATTTCAGAGTTACATTTTATAGTTTTGCACCAATAACGTTTCCAAAGTGAGGGTGAAAATTGGGCTTGTGTGGTGTTGTTTGGATAGAGGATGATTATTCTTTTGGTGATTACAATGATCTAGGGGGCGAGCTGCATTGAATTGATATGGTCCCTGGGAGACCCAAATCTTCCTTTAGTCAATGATTCTTAACGCTTGCTGAACACGAGATTTTTCAGAAGATTTAATCAAAACTACAGAGATATCACCTCACACCTGTCAGAACGGCTAAAATCAAGAACACAGGAAACAATTGTTGGCAAGGATGCAGAGAAAGGGGAACACTCATAGTGTTGGTGGGAATGCAAACTGGTGCAGCCACTCTGGAAAACAGGATGGAGGTTCCTCAAAAAAGCAAAAATAGAATTACCCCAAAATCCAGCAATTATACTAGTAGGATTTACCCAAAGGACATAAAAATACTGACTCAAAGGGATACATGCACCCCAATGTTTATAGCAGCATTATCAACAAAAGCCAAACTATGGAGAGAACCCAAATGTCCACTGACTGATGAATGGATAAAGAAGAGGTGGTATGTATATATACATATATAATGGAATATGTATATATAATGGAATATTACTCAGTTATCAAAAAGAATGAAATCTTGCCATTTGCAAGGATGTGGATAGAGCTAGAGAGTGTTATGCTAAATGAAATAAGCCAGTAAGAGAAAGACAAATACTATGTGATTTCACTAATAAATGGAATTTAAGAAACAAAACAAATGAGCATAGGGGAAAAAAGACAAAAGAGGGACAAACCATAAAACAGACTCTTAACTATAGAGAACAAACTGAGGGCTGCTGGAGGGATGTGGGCAGGGGATGGCTAGATGGGTGATGGGTATTAAGGAGGGCACTTGCTGTCATGAGCACTAGGTGTTGTAGGTAAGTGATAAATCACTAAATTCTAAACCTGAAACTAATATTACACCGTATGTCAACTAACTGGCGTTACTAAAAACTTAGAAAAAAATGTCAAGACTCAGGAAGCATCCAAGAACAATTAAATCAAAATCACTGAGGGTGGGATCTATGAATCAGTGTTTTTTTTTTTTTTTTTTTTTTTTTTTTTTAAGGCTGTCAAGGTTGAAAACAATTTCTGTGTAATTGTTTCTCAAATTTTAACTTCATCAGAATCACAATGAAGGTTTGTTAAAACAGGTTACTGGGCCCTGGAGCCCCAGAGTTCCTGACTCAGGTGGGGTTGGGGCCCAAGAGTTTGTATTTCTAACAAGGGCCAAGGGGAGGCTGCTGGGGCAGACTGAGTAACCCTCAAGGTAAGAATCTGACTGCTGGCACCGCAGAACCAGAGCTACGGCAAGAGACAATGTTAAAATTGGGATGGACTTGCTCCTGGGTTGGCCTAATTTTTACCTAAGTACTTTGGGAGCCCTGCAGAGCCTGGGACTATGTACATAATATGCTTGCACTATGATTAAGTCCAAATCTCTCTCAGTATCCTACCTTGACCTGTGTCCAGCTATCTTATTGTGAGACTGATCTTCCAAACTCATTGTCAACTCAGTGACACCTACAACCATATTAATAGTCTTATTGGAAATCACAGCTCAACAATACTCTGTTTTGGCTATGACCTTGTAGAGTAGTGATGGGTATGATCTTGTAACTTTAGACCTTTAGAGGAATTTGACATAAAAAACCCTGATTGCCTTCTACTTCAGGTTTTAACTACTCCTGCCCCACCCCCACATCCTCAGCTAAAGAGCTATAGCTGCTTTTCAAAAACCTATCAAAAGAAAGGATATCTAATCTGTTATTTCAAATCCTCTGTTCCCCTGCTCTTTCTTTTTTAAATATATATATATATATTTTATTTTCCAGGCCAGTTAAAAATGAGGAAGAATAAAAATGCAGTTGTAGCCTGATGGTGTCTATCTTTATGAAACTTGGAATAATTATTTCCACAATCAGAATTAGTTTTTTTTTTCCTCTTTTCTTGACTTCTCCCACAAATTATTTCTGGTATTTGAAATATGCACCAAGCTTTCTAGAATAAACACCTATTTCTCCACATTTTTAAATCACTTGCATCTTCAACTGATCTATATTGTGGCTCAAGTTGAATAGAGAATGAGAATTAAGAATACATTTAAAACTAATTTTAGTAAAATCCATTTTTAAAAGGAAAGACATAAACTAGATTGTCCATGGGGTGAGACATGTAGAAAGAGTTTTACGAAGTCTGAATAAAAAGGATTCGTGCAGTTCTTAGATTTCTAGGGAGATTATCTCCCCTGGAACTGGTAAGAGTTAAATTTGAAAACAAAAGTGAACAGCAACGGGGCTATATTTGTTCTGCCTATTCTACATTCTTTTCTTAGAAGAGGATGTTTCTTCTTATTTTCTTTCAAGGATGGAGAAAAATGAGATAATTCATAATTCATTATTTTCAGTCTTCGGTAAAAATAAAATGCCTGAAGAAAGAAGCTAAAATGCAGTTTTGTTGACTAAGTAAAACTTTTTCTAAGGTTTACCTAGGTAGTGTGGTAACTCAAGTGAAATCCAAAGTGGGTTGATAAGGAATATTCTCTCTCATGATAATACAGTTGACACTTGGACAACACAGGTTTGAACTGCACACATCCACTGATACATGGAGGTTTTTCAGTAAATACATTGGAAATGTTCTGGAGATTAGTGATGACTCAAAAAAAAAAAAAAAACATAAACAGCATAGCCCAAAAATAACAAAAAAAAAAAAATAAGAAAAAGGTGTTATTGTAAGAATACAGTACATAATACACATAATATGCAAAATGTGTATTAACTGTTTGTTATTGGTAAGGCTTCATCAATAGTAGGCTATTAGTAGTTAAGCTTTTGGGGAGCCAAAAGTTATATGGGATTTTTAACTTTGTGGGGATCAGTGCTTCTAACCCCCGCGTTGTTCAAGAGTCAACTGTACAACGGTTTGGATCTAAGCATTTGATAATATTTAATTAGGAACAAAGTTGAAATCCAGGAAGAAATTTTTAGTTATGACTCTATAAGGAGACTATGACTTGGGGACACTATGCTGAATGAATCATGAAATAAATTCTAGAGTTGAGTTAGTGTATTTTTTAAGAGTGGAAAATAAAAATTTAAAGGAGCATTCAAAAGATTTGCATTTTTTTTAATAGAGGTCTATTCAGCATTCATTTCCTTTTTGACTAATTGGATAAATCCTTATTTCTCAGCTGTATATTGAATTCCATTCTTAATGTTTCAAGAGGTTTTGAATGTGAGCGAATGACAACTGAGGATCAAAGCACCAACATCATAAATAGTGCTTTCATTTATTTGGATAGATTTCAAAGGAACAAGGACCTATAGATGCACACAAACTATGGAAATCTTCAGTGGAAGATTCTGTAATTCCTAATTTATTCCCCATATCTAATTAATCATTAAGTCCTTTGAATTCTGTCTCCAAAAATGGCTTACCCCATTACTTAACTCAATCATCATTTCCTCCATGGAAGCATTTCTTCCTTCAGGATGTTTCTGGAGCCTTCCAACAGTCTCCTTGACTGCATTCCTCCCGTTTATTCTCCACGCAGACAGTAGAATGCCCTTTTTGCAATACCACTTTCCTTTGCTTAAAAATCCTTAGGGGCCTCTCATTGTACTCAGCAAGAAATCCCCCAAGGACAAGTAAGACCTTTCTCCCTCTCTCTGTAATTTTATTTCAAACCACCTGTGCTCTTACTCACTAAGCTCCAGCCATATGATCCCTTTCTCAGTTCCTAATCTCTTTTCTGATCAGGCCTTCTGCTAGGAGCATTCCTCCTCCCACTCTTTGCCTAAAGGACTTCCTCTTATCACTTAAATCTCACATTAATTACCATCCGTTTTCTCTTGACTATGCTAAGTATTTTTTTTTTTAGATTTTATAAATCATAGTACTTACAGTCATTCATAAAATGTCTTCTTAATAGCAATTGTATCATTATTTTTATTATATGACCTTAGAAATCACATTCCTAATACCACTACCATAGTAGAGCTTACAGCAAATGTTAATGGTATGTATACTTGTTACTGCCTCTTTCATTTCACAAAGCAGGCACCATGTCTGTTTGATTCACCTATTTATCTCCAGTGGTTAGCACAGTGCAGGGCCTAAAAGAATCACCTGTTAAAAACATGTTGGATAAAAGGATAAGGTTTAAGATAAATCAGTAGCATCTACCACATAGCCCCATCCCTCCCTTAAATATCAGTAAGTCCTCAGTTTGCATCCATCTCTTGAGTTAATTGTAACCTCTAAGAAAAAGGATGAAAAATAAACCGAAGAACAGTTAACTTTTGTTAGCCAAAAACTGTATTCACCAAAACTTCACTATTCAGATTGGTGTTTTGATGCTCTAAATAATTAACTGTTCCAACATAACATACAGTTAAATCAGTTGGGTTACAGAAAAGTTCCATATGTCATTAGATAATGTTTGCATGCTTTTGAAAAGCTATACCTCTAAAATAATTTCTGTATGCCTCGATATAAAAGACTATATTAATCTGTTTCAGTAGTAATTTACAGAAACAATTTTTCAGTTGAAATTATTTAATGTAATATCTTGGGTTCTGAGAAAATACATTACAGTGTCAAACAAAAAACATAACTAGCTCTCTGAGGAAGTTATTACTGCTTATATTGTATGTAAGTTTTAGATGCATGTTCTTAGGTTACACTATCGATGGAGCTGATGTTCTATACATGTTATCTATAAAAGCTGTATCATGACTAACATTTTAACAAACTTCTGAGAGGAACACCACAGAACTTGTTAAGGTGCCTTGGGACATCACTTCCATTAAAGTTTGCACTTTAACTTTGAATACTTGAAAACTGAATGAATCCTTTATTTATTCAAAAAAGATCTAATAAACAGATTCAGTGTCCCTTCTTCCGGGCCAGGCACACACATACACGGAAAAAGACAGATTTGTTTCAATTCCTCATCTCCCACTCTTACTTAAACTTATGCCAATCAAAATTTTTTACTTCCTTCCCAACAGAATGCAAACTTCTCTTGATGATGTCACCAATGAGCTCCACATTGCTGAATTCAGTGGACAATTCTCAAACCTCAACACACTGGATCTATCAGGAGTATCTGAAATAACTAACTACTCCTTTGTAGAGGGAACAATTTCTTGGCCTGATTTCCAGGCTATCACACTCTTAATTTTCTAACAGGTCACTCTTAATCAGCCTTTTGCTGAGACTTTTGTTTCTCTCAGCTCTCCACCTCTAAAAGTCGGATTTCCTTGTGTCTTGGATCCCTTCTACTCTTTATTTGCAGTCATTTTCTTGATGACCTCACATCGTTTAACACTGACTCCCAAGTTTATATATGCAGGGTAGATTTTGTGCATGAATTTCAATCTCCATTCAAGAGCTAATAGACATCACAAAACCTAACACTTCTATAATAGTTTGGTAGGCCTGTCTTAACAGACACCACAAACTTATTTTCTCACAACTCTAGGTGATAGAGGTCCAAGATCAAGGTGATAATAGGATTGGATTCTTCGGAGGCCTCTCCTCTTGGTGTATAGATAGTCATGTTCTCCCTGGGTCTTCTCATAGTCTTCCCCTTGTGTGCATCTATTATCATCTTGAGGGGATACAATTCAGCCCGTGAGCAACATTCCAAAACTGAAGTACTCAAATTTCCCCCACAAGGCTGTATTATGCCAGTCTTTATCAATTAGGAGGTAGAAATTTCATCCTTCTAGTTGCTGTATCTAAAACTTTGGAATCATCCCTGACTTTTCTTTCTCTCCTTTCTCCATATCCAATCCATTAGTAAATGCCATTGGCTACACTTGCAAAATATATCCAGTACCCATTCTTTTCTCACTATCTCTACTGCTATCAGGAAGCCAAGCTACAAGATCTCTTGCTTTGATTATTTTGATAGCTTCCTAATTGACCAACTTGTTCCCAAGCCTGTCCTCCTATACTCTATTCCCAACACAGCAGCAAGAGTGAGACCTTTTCAAATGAACTCAGGTCATATCACTCCTCTTCTCAAAGCTTCCAGGGTCTCACTTGTCACCCAGAGTAACATCAAATCCTCAGAATTGCCACTAGTCTCTCCATGCTGTGGTCCTCTTGCCTCTCTCACATCATTTCTCACTACCTCCTTTTCACTCACAAAGTTTCAGCCACACTGAACTACTTGTCACTTTAAAATTCCAGGTGAGGGGCCCCTGAGTGCCTCAGTTGGTATAGTGTCTGCCTTTGGCTTAGGTTGTTATCCTGGGGTCTTGGAATGGCTCAGTGGGGAGTTTGCTTCTCCCTCTCCCTCTGACTACCCCCCTTGCTCATGCATTCTCTCTCTCAAATGAGTGAAGAATCTTTTTAAAAATTTTTCTTTAAAAAAATAAAATAAAATTCCAGGTGATTTCCTGCCTCAGGCTTTATGATGCCGCAACAAAAACACCATCAGGGAAATCTGTTGATCTCAGGAAGCTGGATTTATTAAACTTGTTGAATGTGCAAAGGTACTGCCTTGGCAGAGTCTCAGAAATATCTCAAAGTGGGAAAGTCTGGGATTTGGAGGCTGTGGTTAGTCGTAGATTGGTTTTAGGGCAAAAGTCAGAGATTGGTAAGAGTTTGTAAACTAGGAGAATTGCCCAACCACCTAGTGGACTTTGGAACCCATAAGTCCTGTGAAATCAGTTTGTTCATGATTTTATCTTGGAATATATGAGTCTGAACTAGTTGATGTTCAAACAATCAGAATTTAGTTTTGTGCTGTATGCCACTTTCACAATATTCTTCTGTTTTAAAGTCAGTATGGGGTTGGGAGTTGTGGTTTCTTGTTCATTCCTGTGTCTGTATCAACTTTTTCTTGTAATAGCCTCTCCTAGATGTTCTCATGGCTCCCTCCCTCATGTACAGGGTTTTCTCAAATGTTACCTTCTCAGTTCAGGCTACCCTAACCACCCTATTTAAAATCCAGTTCTCCCGCCCACCACTACTCCCAATTCCTTTTTATTCTGCTTCATTTTGCCAAAAACACTTACCACCTTCTAAAATCTAACAATTTTATTATGTTTATTGTCTGTTTACCTGTATTATGATGTAAACTCAATTATTTTTTTCCTGTTTCTCTATATCTCAAACAATTTAATGTTGCCTGATACATACAGGTGTTTGATAAATACGTGTTCAATAAATTACTGAATGAATGAATGAATGAGACCTCTTCAGTGCTGTTTAAGACACTTTAACAGAATTCCTTGAAAGCGATTAAGTACCAGAGGCATTGATTCAAACTCTCCAAACTCAAGAGACTGGTTGTTAAACTAGTATGCCAACCTATCAAATACAATAAGAAATGAATACACTAATGTGTATTGGGATACCTAGTGTGTACTCGGTACTAAACTTTTAACCTCCCATGTTATCTGGTATGAAACTCTAGAAAAGACAAATCTAATATTTGGTGACAGAGAGCAGATTAATAATTACAAGGGCACATACATTCCTCAAGATTCATCATATTCTATACTTAAAATGAGCACATTTTATTATATAAAAATTCTACCTCTATAAAGTTGATTTAAAGAGACACAATTCACATATGTAACACTAACATCTAGCTCCATGCTGCTACTCTGCCTTGCTCACATATATATGCACACTGTGTATATTATAATAATTTCTTAGGATCGGTCCTTGTTCTCTCACAGGCTTAGAAATAAAGCAAACAGAAGATTGGATCCTTTTATCTCCACTCTGCATAAATCTAAGTAATTCTTTTTTCAGTGAGAAAGGATACAATAAAAATTCATGTACAC
The DNA here is from genome assembly GCF_037043125.1 of Eumetopias jubatus. Lineage (NCBI taxonomy): Eukaryota > Metazoa > Chordata > Mammalia > Carnivora > Otariidae > Eumetopias > Eumetopias jubatus. The sequence goes on from NW_028274812.1 coordinate 96,509,120, forward strand.
CTATTGCAAATTTCCTTTTTTGTACTGACCCTATAATGAGTCCAGCTTGACTGGGAATAATGTTTCTTAAATCTCCACAGCAACACATTAACTCTCTCCATCCAATAGAGATGGTTGATTTTTACCTCAGAGATTGTTTCCTTCTTTAAAAGTGACATTTTCCTGATCTGAATCCTAGTTTCCCAAATAATGTTGTGTTTCCACATATATACTAATTCTAGTAACCAAAAAATATGAATAATGCCGAAAATGCATGAAGTCTATGTTGTGGTCACAGCTCCAACCAGTCATTCTTGGTTCCAAAGCTGTCAAATGATTTAGGTAACCTAGCATCTGATTATGTCATTCTTCAATCTCTTTCTCATTGAAATATATATATATTAGATTATACATTAGATTCCCTGGTATAACGAATACCATTTCCATATTCTCTATTCTATTCCAATGGTATGTATATCTATTTGTAGGACAATCCCGCGGCGCCTGGGTGGCTCAGTCGGTTGACTGTCTGACTCTTGATCTCAGCTCAGGTCATGATCTCAGGGTCATGAGATTGAGCCCTGGGTCAGGCTCCACACCCAGATGCTCTTTCTCTCTCTCTCTCTCTCTCTCTGCCCCACCTCCCACCAACTCATGTGTGAGCACTCTCTCAAATTTTTTTAAATATAATACATAATTGGTTTAATTGATTTTTCCAAGAATTATTAATGTTTTTCATTTTTTCCAAAATACTATTTTGGGTTGACATTATAATTTACTAAATTTATAGATGTAATATGAAATTGTTTAATTTTCACCATTAAGTTTTCCCATCCAATGACCTGGTGCTTCCCATTGATCTACCATGCTCTTCATGAAGAGCTTTGGTCATTGTTGTTATTCATTTCTAAGTATTTTAAAAATAATGTAACTCTTGTAAATGAAATATTTTTACCATAGCTTTTTCTAGTTGCTTATTATTAAAAGAACCTGTTGATTTTTTTTTATATTTCTTATCTCCAGCCAATTTGTCTTATGATTTTAGTCAATCTACTCATTTTTTTTTACTAGAACTATTTGTGTCTCTAGGTAGACAATCTTTAAATAAACCAAATGTTTAGAGTTATTTACTTTTCTTGTTATATCAAAACCTCCAAATTACTATTAATAATATTGTATAGAAAATAACTACACCAGTCATACTAACGACTGCTCTTAATTTTAGCATATGATCTGTGCACTACATAATTTAAGTCTTTTTCTCCTGGAATTAAGAAAAATCAAGAAATGGGAATAAATTTGAGCAAAACTTTCTTTTTGCAATTATTGCCATAATCAAGTGAATTTTTTCTCTCTTATTTTTTGTATGCAATGGATTATGTAACAAATAGCCTGAAATTGTATTATATTCACATTCCTAAAATAGACCCTTCTTAGCATTATTCTATTAGTTGTGCTACACTGTTAGATTTTATTTAGAATTTCACCTACAGCTTCCTTTTTTTATTACATCCTTTATTTTAAAAAGTCATACTGGCATTATAAAATTCATTAGAAAGCTTTTTGTATTTTTTCATGATTACAATAGATGGCACATCCTTGAAATGATTCATGAACCTATTTGATATTTGTGTTTTTCTGGTGGTAGAATTTTATTATTTTTCTAATATTTTCAAGAGTTATTGGTCAATTTCCCAATTCTTCTTAATCAATTTGGCCACACATGTCTTAGTGGGATATTGTTCATTTTTTTCTACATTTTCACTTTCCTTCCATAAAGTTTAATTGTATTAGTCTCCTACGATTCATTTAATCTCTCTCGTATTCACAGTTAATAATCTTTTCTCATCCCTACTCTTACGTATACTCTGCTCAGGATTTCTTGTACTTTTTACTTTTTTCTATAATTCCACTTCTGAACTTATTTATTCTACTTTTTTTTCTAGTCCAATCATTTCAAGTTTTATTAGCTTTATTTTCTCCTACAATTTTTTTTGTTTTGCTTATTTTTATTATTTTTTAAAATTTCCTAAAACGAATACTAAATCTTTTTTTATTTGTCTTCTAACAATGACAACAATTAAGGCTATTAAATATTATACATTATACATGATGGTAAAAAGCTTAAGCCACCCTAAATATCTATCAGTTGGAAATAGTAATTATGGTGCATGCATCCTAGAAAAATTAGGATGATTTTTTTTAAGATTTTATTTATTTATTTATTTGACAGAGAGAGAGAGAGAGAGAGAGAGAGAGAGTACAAGTAGACAAAGCAGCAGCAGAGGGAGAAGTAGACTCCCCGCTGAGCAAGAAGCCTGATGTGGGACTTGATCCCAGGATCCTGGGATCACAACCTGAGCAGAAGGCAGACGCCTAACCAACTGAGCCACGCAGGCATCCCTGCAGAGATCCATTTTAATGGGGAAAAAATTTATGAAACCCTAATATCAAATAATACTATTTTATTATATCATAACTAAATTAGATAGGCATGTGTGTGTATATGTTTTCATATATATATATACACATATATACACACACATATATATATATAAACCCCCTATGCTTATATAACTATGACAAAACAAACCACCACCCATTCCCCATTTGGGGACATGGCTACTTCCTCTTGAGTTCATAGACTGCCTTTTTCAATAGGACTAGACCTCTAAATAGCTCTGTTGCAAGTTTGTATTCTCCATAGGTTCCACTTTACCTATGAAACTCAGAAACCAATAAGTAACCACAGAGTCAAACAGTAAAAGACAACATATTTCTGCTTTTGACAAGTCACTTACAACACCGAGACAAAGACAAAATTAATATCTCAAAGACAATCTTTCCAAAACACCACAAACCCAATCTGTTAGCAAATTCAGTCTAAATATTTCTTGCCTGGTGGAAGACTGGAGAAGGGAATAAATCACACTGAAGCTTGGGCAAATGGAACGTACATTGCCAACAGTGTGAAGATTCATAGAAAGCATAAAAATAAACATAAGCTGCAAGGGCCATAATTAATGGAGAAAATAAAAATGTAGCAAATTCCCATTTCCAGGTAAAGTTCACATTTTTAAAAAGGTGACAAATTGAAAATAAAGATAAGCAATTTCTAAACCACCATATGAAATTAAAGTAAATGAAACCTACTCTAGAGTTCACATGCCAAAAAATAGAAAACAATGGAAAAGGTTGAAAATAATTATTAAATAAAAATAAAGTGAAAAAAGGTAACTTACAATTGCTATCAATTACATTATAGCTTAGACCTTAAAAGCACAAAGTAATATTACTATCCAATGTGAGATATAAGAATAAATTATAATTATCATTCATAAATATTAATAAAAACCTGGATAAACTGAAAGATATTACCCACTAGACTGTGAGTTTTATGACTGCAAAAACTATCTATAATGTTAACTGATGTCTCCACGCATATGTACTCAGCAGGTGCTTGGTAAAAATATGCTTTATGAATAAACTAATGAATGAGCAAAACTACAAAACTCTTCTTACCAAAGCTTAAAATATCCATTTCCAATTTAAATATCAATAAGACACATCTTAGAAGATGATTACATAATTGTGAATTTCATCTATATTCATCCATATAAATAAATAGGTAAGAATGCTACAATGTATCAAAAGAAGAATAGTAATAGGAATCTTAAACCATCATGTATTAAAATATATCACTTTATGAAATTTTAATAACTGATACATCATGGTAGCAATATGAAAATAAACAGGCAAATTAATGGACTAGAACAAATAGTAATATATACACATGCACAGATGCATGGACACATATATAAAACTTGACAGTTATTCCATAGATAGTGCTCAGATACTCAGCTAAGTATTTACTTTAAAACTGAAATCTTCACTTAAAAATAAATTTTGATTTAAAATATAAAAATCTATTTTTATAGACACTATTTTGTAGGCTATTTTTAAAAGAGAAGAAAATACAAGTGATCTTTAAATGGATGAAATCCCATTAAGTTCAAAGGTAATGGAAAGTGTATAAGACATTACAGAGGAAAAGACTGACGTAATTTACTGATTCTTGTCAAATGATCATAAATTAAAAGGCAAGTAACCAAATGGGAAACATGTTCATATCAACTATAAAATAAATACATAATAATCTTAATACAGAGCTCATGAAAATTAAAAAAGCTTTAAAGTTATGGGTTTGGAGATTAGTTTTTATATACACACTAAAAGCATGGTACAAGAAAGAAAAATTGATAAATTGGACTTCATTAAATTTAAAACATTTGCTCTGAAAAAGACACTTTTAGGACAAAGACAAGTTAAACTGGGACAAAGTATTTGCAAATCACACATGTGATAAAGGACTTGTATCCAAAATATACAAAGAACACTTAAAAAGAACTGAGAAAAACCAATCAATTTAAAAGGCGGGCAAAAAATCTGAGCAAGCACCTCATCAAAGAGGATAAGCAGATGGCAAATAAGCATATGCCAAGATGAACACAGTTGTATATGATTAGGGAAATACAAATGCAAATAAGATTCCACTATGCACATATTAGAATGGCTAAGGTCCAAAAACCTAACTGGCAGGGCTGGTGAATAGTGCTAGTGTGAATGCAAGATGCCACGGCCAGTTTGGGAGGTGGTTTAGCAGTTTCTTTGAAATGTAAAAATTGTCTCACATTATGATCAGGCAATCACACTACTAGGTATTTACCCAAATGATATGAAAACTTACATTCACACAAAGTCTGCAGAAGAATACGCAATAGCAGAAACACACACACACACACGCAAGAATATTCATAGCAGCTTTTCTCATAATCACCTAAAACTGAAAGTAATCAAAATTTTCCTTAGATGTGAATAGACAAAAGTACGCTATATCCATTCAGTAACAAAAACAAATGGGCTATTTTGCTATAAGAAGACTTGGATGAATATCAAATGCATATTGCTCAATCAATAGTGTGAAAATGGTTAAGTCTGCATAATTCCATTTATGTGACAATTTGACAATGGCAAAACTATGGTAATAGTGGTAATAGTCATAGTAACTTGATCAGTGGTTGCCAGAGATTTGGGAGGACTGAATAAGTGAAGCACAGAGGATTTTCAAAGTAGTGAAACTATTCAGTAAAAAGACTGTCATGCAAGATACTGGATACTCTGTATTAGTCCACACCAATGGAAATTTACAGCACAAAGAGTGGACCTTTAGAGGATACAAATTCATGATAATAATAATTTGGGAAGTCTGGTGATTCCAGAATGAAGTACAGACTGTGAAGGGAAAAAAAATCTAGCTGTATTAAAAATGTGCGCAAATAATATATTATATGTTAAAAAAAGAAAAAGATAGTAGGAAGGGAAAAATGAAAGGGGGGAAATCAGAGGGGGAGATGAACCATGAGAGACTATGGACACTGAGAAACAAACTGAGGATTCTAGAGGGGAGGGGGCTGGGGGGGTGGGCTAGCCTGGTGATGGGTATTAAAGAGGGCACGTATTGAATGGAGCACTGGGTGTTATACACAAACAATGAATCATGGAACACTACATCAAAAATTAATGATGTAATGTATGGTGATTAACATAATAAAAAAGCAAAAACAAAATGTATGGAAATAACCTCAAAGAAAGGGATTGTGTGGGGGAAGCTCCTGACCTAAGTAACTTTGAAAATGAGCAGAGTTGTGCACTAAAACTGTAGTAGGTGACTTATGTCACCTTTCTATGACCGTCTCAAGTGACCTCAAAGAGAAATCAAGAACAGAAAGAACCAGAAAACCAGTTAAGCAAAGTCATGAAAGAAACATTTTTAAACAATAAGATATGATAAAAACATAACATAATAAGATGACCTACGAGTCTTTCTCAGGTCTGTGTGGAAACCAGAAAACTTTGATTTTTACAAGTGAACAAGTTATACCTTGTGATGTACGAATATTTGGAGAACTGCTTGCAAGTATGTGCACCCCTTTTTCCTTTTTGTGTACAGTGGCTCCTATAGCTAACTAGCTTCAGAGCAATTCTTCAGCGCAATCTCAGTAAGACAATGGATAAACCAATCGCTAACGTACTTTGAGGCTGGCTTTTTTTCAGTCGACAGTGTGACTAAATGTAAAAGAAAGTGTACCAAAGCCTTTATTCCAGTTGATAAAGTTCTCAGGGCAGTACAGGTCAACCACTCAGATACTGCTATACATGTGTACTAGAAATGACCAATTGAATAAATGGATGATGGGGACTAAGAGTGGGAATTTATAGATAAGTATGGGGAAAGGTTAGTGTGATCCAAATGGTAATGGATTAGAGCTGAAGACCTTAATGTGAACTTCTGTTTACCTTAATATAAATACAGATAGATACATATAGAAATACCGATAAATATATATACACAAAGGTTGGTATACACACATAATTTCCTTGCTCTGTCAGCTGAGCCTAAGACTAGAAGCAATGTTACCCTAATGGTAATGAGCACACTCAGGGCCCAGATATTGTTTTCTAATACAATTCTCCAATAAAAGGAATCAGAGCTTTTTTGGAGAAATGGCTGACTCTAGAGCTACAGAAGGGAATAAATATATATAGGATTATGGAGAAATTTGTCATGCCAGAACATAAGAAAACGCACACATACACATACACACACACACACACACACACACACACACACACACACAAAGGGGCACAGGAGCCTACTGAAAGAGCTCCCAAAGGACAAAGCTGAAACAATTTAAAAAATAAAGTAGTACGAAATTATAATGCAATGTATAAAACAAACATCCATGAGTCCACAGATATAAATCACTGGATGAATGGGAGAGAAGAGATAAATGCCCCTTGGGGATGAATTCCAAGTAACTTATGTAGATTTCCAGCCCTCGTCGCAATGAAGCACAATTCCCCATTTCTTAAATGTAGATTGCACATATTAGGTTCCTTCCAAAAATATAATGATGAAAGAAGTTCAAAACATTAACTTTGTAGTGAGTAAATATGGCAAATAGATTAAGGTTACCATCAATAGGGATATGACACTGATAACATATACCACTGATAAGAAATGTTGAAAATCACCTCTATGATCTTCCTCCCCAAAATCCATAACTCTAGCCCTCTAGCCTAATCATGAGAGAAACATCAGACAAATCCCAATCGAGAAACATTCCACAAATATATATACTATTCAAACCTGAAACTTCTGTTATCAAAAGCAGGGAAATTCTGAAAAATTCTCACAGCCAGAAGAATTTAAGACGTGGCAAATAAATATAATTATGGTATGCTAGATAAGATCCTGGAACATAGCTGGGAGGAGCAAGATGGCAGAGGAGTAGGAGACCTAAGTTTTGTCTGGTCTCAGGAATTCAGCTAGATAAGGGATCAAACCATTCTGAACACATACAAACTCAACAGGAGATCGAAGAAAAGAATAGCAGCAACTCTCTGAACAGAAAAGCGACCACTTTCTGGAAGGTAGGACCTGCAGAGAGGCAATATTCAGGAAGATAGACGGTGGGGGAGGGGGCCTCCATCAGCCATTACCAGCAAGTGATAGAGCAGCAGAGCCCAAAATTGGAACTTTCAGAAGTATGCTCCGCTGAGGGACATTGCTCCAGTGGCTAACGGGGCGGGCGGGGGGGGGGGGGGGGGGAACCTCCCCAGGACAGTGTTTAGGACCCTCAGGGTCACAGGAAGACCAGGGGTGCCTGAGTGCGGGAGAGCTCCCAGGTATCGGAGCGGGGAAGCCAGCTGCAGAGACAGAGCGGAGCGGCAGGCTCTCAGCTCGAGGTTGCCATACACCATGATCTGCAGCACAGTCGGGCCACTGCTCCTCCAGCAGGGACCCAACAAGTGGCAGATTCGGGGAGACTCACCTTCCTCCCCTGGGAGGAGCGGCGCAGAAGTGCACCGCAGGGATCTGCTGGGTTTGGAGACTCCGCACGCGGTCAGGTGCCGGAGATAGAAACGCTCGGTCACACGGAGTGCGGCAGAGACCAGGGAGACGGGAGTGATTGACAGCTTTTCTCTGCGGGAGCATTGAGGAGCGGGGCCCCGAGGTCTCGGCACCTCCGGGGGGAGATTGGGAGGCCGCCATTTTCACTGTCATCCTCCAGAGCTGTACGGAAAGCTTGCAGGGAACAGAAGCTCCTGAGAGCAAACCGGAGCAGATTACTTAGCCCCGACCAGCAAGGGTGGGGCAATTCTGCCTCGCAAAGACATTTCGGAACCATGGCAACAGGCCCCTCCCTCAGAAGATCAGCAAGAGCAGCCAACCAAGACCAAGTTTACCCATCAATAAGAATGGCAGAACTCCAGCGCTAGGGGAATACTGCACAAAGAATTCATGGCTTTTTCCCATGATTCTTAGGCTTTCAAAGTTAATTTTTTAACTTTTTTTTAAAATTTTTCTTTTTCCCTCTTTCAACCAACATCTTTAAAATCCCTTTTTTTAAAAGATCTTTTTTTATTTTTCATTTTGAGTCATCCCTTCATAGTAGTTAACCTTATTTTTGATACATATATATATATATACACATATATATATATACATATATATATATATGTATATATACATATATAAGTTGTTCTCTCTTTAAAATTTTGGGATATACTTTCTTCTAACACACCAAAATATACCCTAAATCTCTAGTGTATGGCTTTGTGCTAGTCTCCTGCCTGATCACAGTCTCTCCTTTTTTTTAAATCCTCTTCTTCCTTTTTTCAACCAACTTCTTATCTTATCAATTCCTTTTATACAATCTTTTATAATTTTCATCTTTACAGTCATATTCCATCCCTTCATCGTATTAACCCTAATTTTTGTACATATGTAAGTTTTTCTTTCTTTAAAGTTTTGGGAAGCACATTCTAATAACAGACCAAAAAACGTCCAAAATCTAGTGTGTAGCACCTATCTATGCACCAACGTGATCATATTTGATCATATTCTGGTTTTTTGTTTGTTTGTTTGTTTTTATGTTTATCTTTTTTTTCTTTTTTCTTTTTTTCCCTTTCTTTTCCCCAGGTTCCAGGTCTCTTCTGATTTGTTTAGTGTATATTTTTCTGGGGTCGTTGTTACCCTGTTAGCATTTTGTTCTCTCATTCATCTATTATCCTCTGGACAAAATGACAAGATGGAAAAAAATCACCTCAACAAAAAGAACAAGAGGCAGTACCAACTGCCCGGGACCTAATCAATACAGACATTAGTAAGATGTCAGAACTAGAGTTCAGAATGGTGATTTTAAAGATAATAGCTGGGCTTGAAAAAAGCATGGAAGATACTAGAGAAACCCTTTCTGGAGAAATAAAAGAACTAAAATCTAACCAAGTCAAAATCAAAAAGGCTATTAATGAGGTGCAATCAAAAATGGAGGCTCTAACTGCTAGGATAAATGAAGCAGAAGAGAGAATTAGTGATATAGAAGACCAAATGATGGAAAATAAAGAAGCTGAGAAAAAAAGAGATAAACAACTACTGGATCATGAGGGCAGAACTCGAGAGATAACTGATACCATAGGGTGAAACAATATTAGAATAATTGGGATCCCAGAAGAAGAAGAAAGAGAGAGAGGGGCAGAAGGTATATTGGAGCAAATTATAGCAGAGAACTTCCCTAATTTGGGGAAGGAAACAGGCATCACAATCCAGGAGGCACAGAGAACCCCCCTCAAAATCAATAAAAATAGGTCAACACCTCGACATCTAAAAGAAAAACTTATGAGTCTCAGAGAAAGCAGCTCGGGAGAAGAGATCTGTAACCTACAATGGTAGAAACATTAGATTGGCAACAGACCTATCCACAGAGAGGCTGGCAGGCCAGAAAGGACAGGAATGATATATTCAGAGCACTAAATGAGAAAAATATGAAGCCAAGAACACTATATCCAGCTAGGATGTCATTGAAAATTGAAGGAGAGATAAAAATCTTCCAGGACAAACAAAAACTAAAGGAACAAGCAAACAAGAAACCAGCCCTACAAGAAATATTGAAAGGAGTCCTCTAAACAAAGAGAGAGCCTAAAAGTAACATAGACCAGAAAGGAACACAGAAAATATGCAGTAATAGTCACCTTACAGGCAATAAAATGGCACTAAATTCATATCTTTCAATAGTTACCCTGAATGTAAATGAGCTAAGTGCCCCAATCAAAAGACACAGGATATCAGATTGGATTAAAAAAAAAAAAGACCTATCAATATGCTGTCTGCAAGAGACTCATTTTAGACCCAAAGACACCCACAGATTGAAAGTGGGGGGGGGGACAATTTACCATGCTAATGGACACCAAAAGAAAGCTGGGGTGGCAATTCTTATATCAGACAGATTAGATTTTAAACCAAAGACTATAATAAGAGATGAGGAAGGACACTATATCTTACTTAAAGAGTCTATCCAACAAAAAGATCTAAGCATTGTAAATATCTATTCCCCTAACATGGGAGCAGCCAATTATATGAGCCAATTAATAACAAAAGCAAAGAAACACATTGACAACAATACAATAATAGTGGAGACGTTAACACCCCTCTCACTGAAATGGACAGATCATCTAAGCAAAAGATCAACAAGGAAATAAAGACTTTAAATGACACACTGGATCAAATGGACTTCACAGATATATTCAGAACATTCCATCCCAAAGCAACAAATACACATTCTTCTCTAGTGCCCATGGTACATTCTCCAGAATAGATCACATCCTAGGTCACAAACCAGGTCTCAACAGGTACCAAAAGATTGGGATCACTCCCTGCATATTTTCAGACCACAATGCTTTGAAACTAGAACTCAATCACAAGAGGAAAGTCTGAAAGAACTCAAATACAAGGAGGCTAAAGAGCATCTTCTAAAGAATGAATGGGTCAACCAGGAAATTAAAGAAGAATTAAAAAAAATTCATGGAAACCAATGAAAATGAGAACACAACTGTTCAAAATCTTTGGGATGTAGCAAAGGCAGTCCCAAGAGGAAAGTATATAGCAATACAAGCCTTTCTCAAGAAACAAGAAAGGTCTCAAATACACAACCTAACCCTACACCTAAAGGAGCTGGAGAAAGAACAGCAAATAAAGCCTAAACCCAGCAGGAGAAGAGAAATAATAAAGATCAGAGCAGAAATCAATGAAATAGAAACCAAAAGAACAGTAGAACAGATCAATGAAACTAGGAGCTGGTTCTTTGAAAGAATTACCAAGATTGATAAACCCCTGCCCAGACATCAAAAAGAAAAGAGAAATGACCCAAATCAACAAAATCATGAATGAAAGATCACAACCAATACCAAAGAAATACACACAGTTATAAGAACGTATTATGAGCAACTATATGCCAACAAATTAGATAATCTGGAAGAAATGGATGCATTCCTAGAGATGTATCAACTACCAAAACTGAACCAGGAAGAAATAGAAAACCTGAACAGACCTATAACCACTAAGGAAATTGAAGCAGTCATCAAAAATCTCCCAACAAACAAAAGCCCAGGGCCAGATGGCTTCCCAGGGGAATTCTAACAAACATTTAAAGAAGAATTAATACCTATTCTCCTGAAACTGTTCCAAAAAATAGAAATGAAAGGAAAGCCTCCAAACTCATTTTATGAGGCCACAATTACCTTGATCCCAAAACCAGACAAAGACCCTTTCAAAAAGGAGAATTACAGACCAATATCCTTGATGAACATGGATGCAAAAATTCTCACCAAAATACTAGCCAATAGGATCCAACAGTACATTAAAAGGATTATTCACCACGACCCAGTGGGATTTATCCCTGGGCTGCAAGGCTGGTTCAACATCCGCAAATCAATCAACGTGATACAATACATTAACAAAAGAAAGAACAAGAATCATATGATCCTCTCAATAGATGCAGAAAAAGCATTTGACAAAGTACAGCCTCCTTTCTTGATCAACTCTTCACAGTATAGGGATAGAGGGTACATACCTCAATATCATAAAAGCCATCTATGAAAAACCTACAGCGAATATCATTCTCAATGGGGAACAACTGAGAGCTTTCCCCCTAAGGTCAGGAACAGCGCAGGGATGTCCACTATCACCACTGCTATTCAACATAGTATTAGAAGTCCTAGCCACAGCAATCAGACAACAAAAAGAAATAAAAGGCATCCAAATCAGTAAAGAAAAAGTCAAACTCTCACTCTTTGCAGATGATATGATACTATATGTGGAAAACCCAAAAGACTCCACCCCAAAACTGCTAGAACTCCTACAGAAATTCAGTAAAGTGGCAGGATATAAAATCAATGCCCAGAAATCAGTGCCATTCCTATACACCAACAACAAGACAGAAGAAAGAGAAATTAAGGCATCAATCCCATTTACAATTGCACCCAAAACCATAAGATACATAGGAATGAATCTAACCAAAGAGGCAAAGAATCTGTACTCAGAAAACTATAAAATATTCATCAAAGAAATTGAGGAAGACACAAAGAAATGGAAAAACATTCCATACTCACGGATTGGAAGAGCAAATATTGTGAAGATGTCAATGCTCCCTAGAGCAATTTACACATTCAATGCAATCCCTATCAAAATACCATCCATTTTTTTCAAAGAAATGGAGCAAATAATCCTAAAATTTGTATGGAACCAGAAAAGACCCCAAATAGTCAGAGGAATGTTGAAAAAGAAAAGCAAAGCTGGTGGCATAACAATTCCAAACTTCAAGCTCTATTACAAAGCTGTAATCATCAAGATAGTATGGTACTGGCACAAAAACAGACACATAGATCAATGGAATAGAATAGAGAGCCCAGAAATGGACCCTCAACTCTATGGTCAACTCATCTTCGACAAAGCAGGAAAGAATGTCCAATGGAAAAAAGACAGTCTTTTCAACAAATGGTGTTGGGAAAATTGGACAAGCCACATGCCGAAGAATGAAACTGGACCATTTCCTTACACCACACACAAAAATAGACTCAAGATGGTTGAACGACCAAAATGTGAGACAGGAGTCCGTCAAAATGCTAAAGGAGAACACAGGCAGCAACCTCTTTGACCTCAGCTGCAGCAACTTCTTCCTAGAAACATCGCCAAAGGCAAGTGAAGCAAGGACAAAAATGAACTATTGAGACTTCATTAAGATAAAAAGCTTTTGCACAGCAAAAGAAACAGTCCACAAAACCAAAAGACAACCGACAGAATGGGAGAAGATATTTGAAAATGACATATCCAAAATCTATAAAGAACTTCTTAAACTCAACACCAAAGAACAAATGATCCAATCAAGAAATGGGCAGAAGACATGAACAGACATTTTTCCAAAGAAGACATCCAAATGGCCAACAGACACATGAAAAAGTGCTCAACATCGCTCGGCGTCAGGGAAATCCAAATCAAAACCTCAATGAGATACCACCTCACACCAGTCAGAATGGCTACAATAAGGTAGGAAACGACAGATGTTGGCAGGGATGTGGAAAAAGGGGAACCCCCCCTATACCATTGGTGGGAATGCAAGCTGGTGCAGCCACTCTGGAAAACAGTATGGAGGTTCCTCAAAAAGTTGAAAATACGATCCAGCAATTGCACTACTAGGTATTTACCCCAAGGAAAGTTTATTTTTTTTAAGATATTGATTTATTTGTTTGACAGAAAGAGAGAGCACGCACATGTGCACAAGCGGAGCAATAGGCAGAAGGAGAGGGAGAAGCAGGCTCCCTGCCAAGTAGAGAGCCTGACATGGGGGCTCCATTCCAGGACCCTGGGATCATGACCTGAGCTGAAGGCAGACACTTAACTGACTGACCCACCCACGTGCCCCCAGAGGAAAGTTTTTAACTATGTTATGTATTCAGAGAAATAATGTAACCATTTCCTCTTTATTGCACAAGACGGCATACTCCTAATGATTACCCAGTGACTTGTAGTAACTATATATATTATCAAGAGATTAGCTAAGAGTCAATTTATGGTCAAGTATTTTATTGTGTACATAAAAATTTTCTTCCTTGCCTAATTGGCTGCATGTGAGATTTAGTTATGATCTAGCTACAAGGAAAAAATATGGAAATTTTAATATAAATTTTTTTTCATTAAAAAGGGAGAGTAAAAACTACAAAAAAAGCAATTTAAAAAAAGTATACAGCAGATGTAAGAAGACAATGCTTTGGGGTTTTTTAAATGCAATAAACTGGGTCCATGAATCTGTTGCTTGTTAAAATGCAACGCATTTTTCAATGCATCCGTATCTGCAATTTTTAGAGTATAAAGGCAATGAGTATCTCCTGTTACCTGTCAACATCTGACCAACCTATATCCTGAAACAAGTATCACTGAGAGACACTTAATTTGCCATATAAATGTTATTTTGTTTACTAAGTATAAATTATATATCTAAATAAACATATTTAAACCTATTATTTATTTAAATAAATTAAATAGGTATCTATTTAAAAGCCTTATATTCATTTGATCTATTAGACATTTATTCAATGTTTTAATACATATATTTAATTTACATAAATTAAATGTCTAACTTTATTCAAATATAAATATTTCTTTAAATAGTAATTCTAACATTAAGACCAGTTTTAGATGTCATAGTAAATTTTGGAGGGTGTGGCAAATCTAGGAAATGTAACAAAAGCCAACTTTCCTTTGGTGTTACTCACGCTGACACTTCAGCTTTAGTATTTATGAAACACTTAATGTCCTTTTCTATATATCAGTACTAACAAAAAAAAATTCTACAAAATACTTTTGCATCCAGGTCACAAAATGAAATACAATGTTGTTAATTAAGTTTTTATTTCCTGCTGGACAAAAAGGACAGAGCTCATATAGTCAGGTCATCATCCCTGGCTCATTGGTGGGGCCAGAGGGTTAGCTAATCATGTGGATGCCATGTAGCAAATATTTTTCCACCATAACTCATTATCTCACCTCCACTAAGCTTCCTCTTACTCAGAAGGCATAGGGGACAAATTTGTTAAGGAGCTGTGTAATTGTTTATTCATTCCATCTGCTGTCTGGTCACCTCACCGGCTCATTACAGAAACCCAGAACAAGATAATGAGTTTCGAGCCTACCCTGGGAGCTGAGAGAGGAAAACCTCAGGAATAAGTGAAGATGATGAGGGCAAGAGTGTCTTTCAGATGCATTCTTCTCTAGCCACCTTTTGTCACCCTCTCCCGTGCCTCTTGCTCTTCAACTCTGTAATTGACTTGGTCCTTGCTGTTTATTAATACTGGATCAGGTGCCAATTTACTATACTAGATTACAGTCTATATATAGGTTCTCCAATTATGCAGAAATAGTTCTGGAAAAATATATTCCTTCCCATACAATTCCACCCATGATGCTGGTTTTTCTAAGTAAAGAAACACTCAGGACTTCCAGCTGGCTTATATTTTCATTAAATGAACAGTGGAAGGCAAATATGAATAAATTAAAGAAAACCATGAACATAGCATGACCTAAAATTTCTGAAATTCAATAACAGAAGCTTTGTAAAACTCCAGTCTGGCTGGTATCAATGGAAGATTATTATATAACCAGAAGGAGGCTATGCATTCCAAATACTGCTGTGTCTGCCTAAGGTGAATTAAAACATGAATAACCTTGCTACTAAAATTTAAAACTTTATTGTAAAATACACAATTTGGAAGAAACAGAAAGCTGTGATACGTGTTCAGTATTGCTAATTGCTAAACACATTTGCACCTTTAATTTACTCAAAAACTTTTTAACATCTATCATGAGTATGACACTTGCCCTTTAATATTCCAAAGGCACTAACATTTTAATAGCTATCAACAACTACTACAAATCCATTTATCCCCAGCTCAGAGAGCTATTCTCTCAACTTCTTTTTAATTCTGAGACTCCATACTCTAGCATGATCTTCTCGAATGCACTTTGACACATAGTCGGCAAAGGGTATATGATTCAAGCCCTGTGGTCGACAAGCTAACAGCATGAGAAACTAAGTTAATAATATTATTTGTATTATTCAACTTAAGGATGAGTGGAGAATTTTCTCCGAGCTTGTAACACTTTATTTCACAGTATAAAAAATGTGGAAGGTGCTGAGCGAAATAAGTCAATCAGAGAAAGACACGTATCATATGACCTCACTGATATGAGGAATTCTTAATCTCTGAGGGTTGCTGGAGTGGTGGGGGTGGGAGGGATGGGGTGGCTGGGTGATAGACATTGGGGAGGGTATGTGCTATGGTGAGTGCTGTGAATTGTGCAAGACTGTTGAATCACAGACCTGTACCTCTGAAACAAGTAATATATTATATGTTAAAAAAAAAAAAAAAAGAAGATAGCAGGAAGGGAAAGATGAAGGGGACATCGGAGGGGGAGACGAACCATGAGAGACTCTGGACTCTGAGAAACAAACTGAGGGTTCTAGAGGGGAGGGGGGTGGGGGGATGGGTTAGCCTGGTGATGGGTATTAAAGAGGGCACGTTCTGCATGGAGCACTGGGTGTTATATGCAAACAGTGAATCATGGAACACTACATCAAAAACTAATGATGTAATGTATGGTGATTAACATAACAATAAAAAAATTAAAAAAGAAAAAAGAAAATAAAATCAACCAATTTTCAAAAAAATAATGGATGTACATTTAATGAGACTGCTTTTCTAAAGTGACTTGCAATTTTACACCACTTAGCTGAGATTGGATATCAAGATATTTTAATAGTTAAATATGTAAACAAAGTCACATAACCAAATCTCATTTTTCAGTAAACTTAAATATAGCCACTGTAAATATCAAACTAAAAATAAATGCTTTAGTAATACATTGGCCAAAGATGTGTTTGTTCCAAGTTTTTTCTAGAAAGAAGTATTATTTCAATAATGTTGGATTCTTCTTTTTTAAAATTGACAGTTTCATCAACTGATGTATATGGCATTCTGGCTCATAGGAACACACCAATGTATCAAAACACCATAGTCCTTAAATATCTAAGTTTTTGTGTTTGTTGGCAGCAAGCACCAAGCACCTTCTGATTCTTAGATATTAACAACAGATATCTTACAGGAAATGATACTAGTAAAAAATAGTAATAACAAGTAGCAAAATATATCATTTTCTAGCTCCTACTACTACCGGTTCATCCTTATGTTAGTATATTTCTTAAGCACATCACTAGATTGGAAATTGCTGAAGGTCAGGACCCTCCTTTATGTATTTATTTTTTACACCAAAAATGCTTTTAAAATTAAGTTGCCTCCTGTCTATTCCACTAACACTGCAATGTGTCCAGCTTTTCTCCAATATTCCTGTCTTTCAGCAGGTCTTTCCATTTCCAGGCATTTCTCTCATTTAGTAGGTCTAGGAGATCACAGTGGAAGACAGACTGCTTCCACAAATTAGACATCTGAAAATTCCATACTTCTAGTTCAGAAGCTTTTATGGCTCTCCTAACACACCTTAAAGGAATTCCTGAGTATGACATATATGACATTTTGTTGGTTGGTGTCACTCTTATTTTTGAGATTCAATTCTAAATATTTCCTAGCCTTTACTTCACTGACACCAAAGTATCCATCACTCCCCAAGAGCTCCTAAAGAAGGTTATAAATATATCAGGCCCTTAAATATTTTCCATAAACAATGCATGTCTTCTGCTATACCTCTATGTACCTCTTACTTTCCTCTCATAATCATCTTTACCACAGAAACAGATTATGTTGGGGCAGAGTTGGACTTTAATGAAATGACTATTTTTTTTTTTTAAGATTTATCTGAGAAAGAGAGACAGCACGTGCCCACACATGCATGGGAGGAGGCACAGAGGGAGAGAATCCTCCAGCAGACTCCTCACTGAGGGTGGAGCCTGATGTGGGGCTCAATCCCAGAACCCAGGAGATCATGACCTGAGCCTAAACCAAGAGTCAGACACTTAACTGACTGAGCCACCCAGGTGCCCCAACATGGGTATATTTCACAGCATTAAGATTTAAAATTTGTTTTCATTGTGTACTGAGTCTACTCCACTTTGTTTTTTGCACTAAATTTGATTTTTCTACTTATTATCAATTTAGACCTATACTAAATTTATGCTAAGGTATTAGAACACAGAATGATCAACATTTTCCACCTCTGTTCAAGAACTGGATATATTTCACAATGTTAATATTTACCAAAACTAATTTCTAAAAATAAGTTTGAGTCATTGTATAGTGTTAAGTCTTAGAAATTAGGAGGGAGATATGATGTGTTACGATTTAAAAAATTATAAAATTAATACAAAAGAAGTCAAAGCTTAATGTAAGGACTTCATTATATTTGAATCTTTATACATTTATTTTATTTTTGTAAAATTGATAAAATAAGAAGAAATGTAGCTTATTTCAAATAACTTGAATATTTGAGTTTAATAAATTAGAATTAGATATTTTATGCCTTAGGCTTTCAATAAGCATGTATTCAGTAACTCCAATGTTAAAAACACATGAATAAATGTATCTCTGATGTTTTGACAACATCGCTAGATGATGGAAACACTGAGATATATTAGATATGGTCCTTGCTCTCATAAAGTTGGAATTTGGGAAAAAGAAAGAGAAATGTAGATAAATCCCTATAAGGTCACAGAACTGAGACATGTAGGCCATGCAAGTGTATCTTACTTTCCCCCAATCATGTCACTGAGAGAGAAAGAGAGAGAGAAAACATGTAGCTAGGAATAACATTTTTTTTAAATGCACATTATCACAACTTCTATTTAACATCTTAATCAAGTTTTAGCCAACACATTTAGATAAGCAACAGCAATTAGAGGCATAAATATTTGAGGTAAAATTATCTCTAGATTCTCATAATTTTATATCTGAATTATCCAAAAAGAGCAAATGGTAAAACTACTCAAATAATAAGTTTAATAGTGGGTTTTTAAATTAATGTATTGAAATTATTAAACTACTTATATAAGCAAGATAAAATGAAAGAGGTAATCTAATTTATAATAGCAACAAGAAAGACAAAATACCGAAGTGTAATTTATGAAGTAAATACTCCTGTAAGACATAACATCAGATATGAACAAATGAATACATATATAAAATGTGTATGTTCCCAGATAGGATAATTCAACATCACAAATATGTCAGTTCTCCTAAATTAATTCATAATTTAATGTAATCTCATTAAAATTATAGAGTCTCTCCACCACTCTTTCCCCTGGCTAGAAAATTTTATTATGAAGCTAACATGGAAATAGAGTATACATAAGAAGACATAAAGTCCAAATTATTAAAACAGTGATATTAAGAGATGAACAAAGCAAATAGAACAGAATAGCAAGTCCAAAACAAAGAACACACAGTATTTTTTACATTTAAAAAAAAAACGTCTCAATTACTAGAGGAAATATATTTTTTGGCCTTTTAAAATGCTTCAACTGCCCTCATCCCAGTATTAACATAGTTTGAGAAATACAAATATATACAAATTAATTTTTATGTGTATGTATACTAAATTCACTCTGAAAAAAATCTTCATTTGAATTATAATAGAATCTCAGATTAAGCAATAACTAATTTGATGAGACAAGAGAAAAGCACAAATCCAGTACTACTAACAGCCACTACTTTTCAAAATGGCTTTTAAAAAATTGACTATTTTTAAAGTTTTAGAATTACAGAAAAATTGAGATCATAGAGTTTTTATTTATGCCCCTTCAACTTACATGGTTTCCCTTATTAAGATATTACAATAATATGGCACATTTGCTACAATTAATGAGCCAATGCTGATATTATGGCTAATGTCCATAATTTCGATTTCCTTAGCTTTTACCTAATACCTTTTTTTGTATTCCACAATCCCATCCCATTACACTTCGTAATCATGTCTCCTTAATCTCCTCTTGGCTGTGAAAGTTTCTCAGACTTTCTTGTTTTTAATCTCGGTGGTGGTTTTGGTCAGCTCGTATTGCAAAATGTCTGTGTGTCTAAGAGAAGGAAAGAATAATCCCATCTGGCTTTGATCAGTGTGCAGTGCGACATGTGCTGAGAAAAAATGTTTATCAATGTATATAAATCATATTATTTTCTACTCATATTACTTTGAAATTATATTAATATTGTATGATAAATATTGTTAAGGATGAAAGCTAATTCTTTTTAAAGAAACACTGTATTCTTGAATATGAATTGGCATTATCAATATAAACACAATACCTTTGCTTTTGTAAAGTGTGTATTTCTGGATTTCTGCTTCTGAACATGATGGAGTAACAAAAATTTTATTCATCCTCATGCCTTTTAAGCATCTAGAAAATTGGATAAAATATATGCTAATACTTTGTAGACATCGGAAAATAGGAAGCATGGTCTTGTGATCTCTGGGAGAAGGGCAAGCAAGAGGAGCCCAGTGATTGCCTTCACTTTTCACAGGGAGGCAGGTTCCCAGCCACAGTGCAGAGCAGGGCAACCCAAGGTATGCCAGTCTCACTGACTTGAGACAGAAATTCAATTTCAGAAGGGCCAAAGCAGTTAGAATTTCTGAAGCAGAATAACAGGAGGGCACTGCACAGAGAATTTCAGAGGGGGCAGCGGGTTCTCTAGCGTTCTTTGCAGAAGTAGTGATCTGCACATGTATGAGAAGAAATTATCCAAGGTCATGAAAAGAACCACCTGAAATCTGTAGGACAAAACAGTGCTGACAAGAGCAATGGTGTGTCATTAGAGGGCTTCAAACTGGGAGATAAAAAAAAAAAAAAATTGGTGTGGAAAACTAGGAAGCTCGCTTGAGTGTGGAGGATGATAGGGAGAGCTAAGCGGATTGGAGGAGGGGGAAAGTGAGAGCATTAGAGAATCAGTATAGGTTTAGGAGATTTAAGCCAACCCAAGGCAGAAGCTGTGAGAATAGAGAGGAGGGGGTCAGATATGACAAAATTAAAGAAGACATTGACAGTACTCATTCACAAATTGAATATAAATGGATGAAATAGAAGGAGGACTACAGTATGGCCTCCACAACTCTGATTTGGGTATCAGGATCAACGGTGATGCTATTCACCAAGAACTGGAATATATGGGGGAAACTCAGAATTGAGGCATAATAGTAAGTACAGTTTCAGATATTATCAGTTTAAGGTCTCCAAAGAATACCATTTAAGTGGAGAAATCTAGCATCAAGTTAGATCCTGAAGCTAAAAACTCAGGGAAAAAATTGTTAGACTGCACCGGTTCATGTTAAGTCATTCGCTTAGAAATGTAAAGTCCGATGACACTGGATGAGGAAGCCCCATTCTACAAGTAATTTCTCAAAAGGGTCAAACAGAGAAGGGAGAACGAGGAAACGTTGAAAATTTTTTTCTTAGAGAAATGCTAGATGGGAGAAGATGGGCTGAAGGGTCCTGTAGTAAATGAAGCACCACTAAATATACACACATACGTACATACATACATACATGTGTAAATACATGCACACACACGTAAATGATAAATGAGCACCGAATTACTGTTTAATTTATTGCACTGTATTCAACAAGACAATTAACTAGTCTTAGCCAACTCTCATTAAAAACATTGCAGTTGATCTTTAATCCCTCTTTTCACTCTGCCCTGGAGACACTATGTTCTAAAAGCAATGTAAGTTTATGTAACCTATAAATATTTTTATAGAATCTTGGGTTTCTTGTAAGACTTCCTTATTACAAAATCCCTTGGAACCGTCTCTCTTTTATAGCACTTGCCACTCAGCAACTGTCTCTTTCACTATTACCATAAGCTCCATGAGAACAAGACTATGTCTGCTTTATATGCATATTTCCCAAGTCCAATTTATGACATGCAAAATGTTACTATTCAAATTTATCTTTCAGCCCAATGCTTTCTGCCACCTACAAGATAATTCTACTTATTGTTATTCATCATGAAACATTTCTCTAAGTGAACTTAACTCTACCATTTTTATCATGATGCCACCATTTGTCAGCACCCAGTTGGTGGGTGCAGAGACAAAGAGGTAACGGATACTGCTGAATCAAAAGGACTCATCTAAACATCAGGGCTGGAACTCATATCAGATACCATGATTTAAAATATTAATAAAGGCGATGATCACAACATTTATTAATCTCTTCTTCTGTCAGGCATGACACTGAGTGATTTATATATGTTCTTGAAATTAATCCTACAATTTGCAATTTGCAAATTACAATTTGGAGTAGAGAGAGAGATTAAGTATCTGTTCAAGGACAGACAGCTAGCAAATTGCTGTCTGCATGCACACTCACATCTGTTTGACTCCAAAGCTCTTGCTTTTAACATCGTGTTCCAGGAACCAATTCAGAAAAACACATAGGATACAAGACATTATAAGGCTCAAAATTATTTAGGTTTTTGTTTTGTTTTGTTTTAATACTTTATACCATTCATTTGCCAATACAAAAAATGGTTTCTTTTGTACCCTAGGTACAAATCTAACCTCAGACTGAACATGAAGGCCAATTGACCTCACCTGCTCAGCACTACACCTCCTTCTCCAGTCATGTTTCTCTCTTGGCCTTCCTGGAACATCCCAGCTCATGTCCAAATATGCATTTACAATGTGGCAAGAATTGTTCTTCCCTTCCAAGAACAAAGCCCATGCTTCTTCAAGCACAGATGTGACTCAACCCATTTAGGAATCCTGTAGCTGACTCCTGGTATTACACAACCATCTCCCCTTTCCCTTTTAGTTCCCTCATCATTTCCCAGGACAATCTGCACCTCACTCTCAGGCAATTCATTCCCTGTTATTCATTCATTCAATTTTTCATTCTATCTACATTTATTGAGTGCCTTTTTGGTACCTAGTAGTGATATAGATGCTACTGAATAGAGTGGTAAGCAACAGTATGAGGTCCCTTTGTTTGTGCAACTTACAGAGTGATCAGACGGAGAGTAACTAGATAGCTAACTATAGACTGCTTGGGGAGGAAAGCTCCAGTGAGAAGAAAATGTTTGAACTGAGACCTGAGTAACAAGAAAACAACCTATGCAAATATGGAAACAAAGTATTTCAGATGTCAATTGTGAAGACTCTAAAGAGGAGCTTGGCAACATAACACTAAAAAATTAAAAAAAAATAAATAAAGAGGAGCTTGGCATGTTTGAGATACATCAAGAGAGCCCTATGGCTGGAATATAGCAGGGAAAACAGTGGTAGAAGATGAGGTTAGAGATTAGAAACTGTGGCAAGGAGTTTTTATTTAATTGCTGGGGAAGTCCCTGGAGGATTTTAAAAGGGGAAGAACCATGATCTAATTTCTCTTTTACAGATCTTTAGAAAGATCACCCAGGCTACTAAGTAGAAAATGGCTTGCAGAGAAGCAACAATGGAAAAAAGCCCCCAAGGGAGCCGTGGTTTAGGCTTAGATGATCAGCAAACAATGAAGATGGAAAGATTAGACACATTGGCAAGGTATCCTGGAGGAATGTGCAGCTGCCTTGCTGCTGAATTTGATAAGACCTAGGTTCTTGAGCAACTAGTCGGATAAATAGGTGATTTAGACACTTGGAGAGAAGAGTGGGAGATAAATAGGTGGGGGCCAAAACCAAGACTTCCAATTTAACCATGTAGGTTGACATGCCTGTTAGACATTAACATAGAGGCAGAAAGTCGAAGGTAGGGTATAAGACTTTAGAGTTCAGAAGAGTAGTCCAGGCTGGGGAAATAAATTTAGAAGACATCAGCAATGGGCTGGGAGTTGAAGCCATGGGACCCGCTACCAGGAGGGAATGAATGTAGTGATCCCAGTAGAGGGCCTACAAAATAGGATTTCTCAGTTTTGTTGGTTTTAACATTTTTATCTGTTTTCAGTTATTTCAAAGGCCTATGCATGATGCACAGTGATGGTTAATATTGTTTAATTTCTGGATCTCCACCCCACAACTACTCCATAAACTCTTTAAGGGAAATGACCTGCATTTATTATTTGGGTATTGTCCATCATGCCTTGTTTTAACAAAAACCTGAATTGAAATGAATTAGAGGGAACAGAAATAGGAGTTAAGAGAATCAGAGGATTTTTGTGAGTCATTTAATGAGAGCATATTTTACTTTTATTTTTAAACCCAATTGAAAAAATAATAGGTTTTACATTACTAAGATGTCACTGCTTCCACTCAGTTTAAAGAAAAACACTTTTTACATGTATCATATGACCTCACTGATATGAGGAATTCTTAATCTCAGGAAACAAACTGTTGCTGGAGTGGTGGGGGGTGGGAGGGATGGGGTGGCTGGGTGATAGACATTGGGGAGGGTATATGCTACGGTGAGCACTGTGAATTGTGCAAGACTGTTGAATCACAGATCTGTACTTCTGAAACAAATAATGCAACATATGTTAAGAAAAAAGAAAAAGAAGAAGATAGCAGGAGGGGAAGAATGAAAGAGAGTAAGTCAGAGGGGGAGACGAACCATGAGAGACGATGGACTCTGAAAAACAAACTGAGGGTTCTAGAGGGGAGGAGGGTAGGGGGATGGGTTAGCCTGGTGATGGGTATTAAAGAGGGCACATTCTGCATGGAGCACTGGGTGTTATGCACAAACAATGAATCATGGACACTACATCAAAAACTAATGATGTAATATATGATGATTAACGTAACAATAAAAAAATTAAAAAAAAAGAAAAACACTTTTTTCTTGAATCACTGTTCTCAACTTCATACAAGGATGTTTACATCAAGAACTCTATAATAAAAATCCTTTCCTGACTCTGTTTTTCCTTACAAAATTACTATGCCAACATTTCTATGCATACTTGAGATTAGGGAACACGAGACCCTGTTAGTTGGAATTTCACCAGAAAAAGACCCTCTGCTCAAATTTGAATGGGAGTAGTTTATTTGGAAGGTTCTCTCACAAAATATGAGGGGACAGGGAAGTGAGCAAGACAGGGGAAGAGGAGGTTAAATGCTATGTCATCAAAAAATTACTACTGTGGGAAACTAGAACTTGATTTTTCTGGGAAACTTGAGAAACAAGTATAGGACATATAGTTCAGGGGTGAGGAAACTTCTGTTGGCTCGCTTCTCCCAGAACCATTGAAGTCCCCAGTCCTTCCCTCACTTCTGGGTCCAGACTGAGTGGACCTACAAGCAAATAATATTGGATACTGCAAGTTGGAAATTGGGGGTGTCCTGGCTTGACAGGCTAAGTGTGAGAGGGACATATATGAGGCACCAACCATATTTACTAAAATGATATAGGACATAACAGCAGTCTGGTTCAGTAAGTTTTTAAAGGACCAACTAATTTCAGTATATTAAAAAGTTCCCCTTACAAGTTTGCAGAGTGCTTCGGTGTGTCTTCAGTTTGAGGTAGTTGTCCTTTAAAATGAAATAGCAATGGGTTTTTGTGAGTCACCCTTTAAAGCCTCTTTAAACAAATAATAATGGGGAGGGAGGAAGAGAATGAGAATACGTGTAGTCATGAAATGGTAACCTAAGACTTGAATTTAAAATAAAAAGGAAGGTGGAATCATCAATCTAACCCTATGTGATCATATATTTCTTCATTTCAAGATTTAGGGATATGAGAAGAGTCATGTGTAAGAAAAAAAAATGTATGGAAAATAAAATGGTAGAAGAAGAAAAAAATTGAGGAGGATTTGCACTTATTTATAAATGGGAAGGAAAAAATTCATGCTCTAAAAAATAAATAAATAACTCTCCTCTTCATTCTTTTCTATGACATGCCTTTCCTTCAATCTTTGACATTCAGTGACATTCAAAGTAAAGTATACTTAGGATAATTTGTGTTTTCTTATGAAGAAAGCATACAATCAATGAAATATCACAGACAGGAGCGTTATATTAAGTACTAGAATGGATTCATCAAAACAGCAAATAATCTCTTTTCCCTTTTCAGAGTCACATGTAGGAGCCAGTCACTTGGTGATAACCAAAGAGAACTAGTTTCCAGGCACCCATGGTATATTATGGGTCTGCCTGTATGATGATGCAGAAGACCCAACTATCCCTATCTAGATTTTTATATGGCCAGCTGCCTCATTTAAACACATTTCATTTACAATACCATGATGATTTTTAAACCATGGGCATGAGAAACCAAAAAGAACTATGGGGAAAGAAAGCAGAATCTTTGTGTAACCATTACTTCAACACCTATTTAACCTGAATTACCATGGGTGGATCACAGGGGAAGTCTCCATTAATCACCAATCCTTCAACAGTAAAGGACTGACAAGCACTTTCTTCACAGATGTGTAGAGACAAAATCTCAGCTTTAGTGCTGTTTTGTTTTGTTTTTTTTCTGTGTCCTATGGTTTACATTTTTTGGGTTTCTTACAGATTCTTGCCCACCAGATATCCTGGGCTCTTAAATTTCTTGGGTACTGTTCTTGGTCTCAGATTTGTTTTCACCACAAAATGGTCTCTGCTGTTACTGACAACACATAGCCTTCAGTGCAAATTATCTGTGAACAGTTTTGAGTTGCATTGTCTAAAGCTGACTTCAGGTTTTTAATATCTGTTGTTTGCTCTTTGCACCCAGTTCTCTGGTCCAATGACATCAACGCTCACGTATCTTCTTGACACATATCTCTTATTTATTTTCATGTTGACCACTTCAGCTACTGTGATTACAATATTCAGCACCACACACTGCCCAAATTTCATACTCAGTACCGACTTTATTCTTGCTGTTCCAACTAACTCCTGAGCTATTAATTTTATTACGGCAATTATCAATATGAAGGCACAAGCAGTATTTTGACAATAAACACTCATTGTGTTCTCCACTAATGACTACTTATAATTTGGGATGTCATCTTTACAGTCAAGGAGTATCTATTTTCATTCCCCTTGTCATTTTTGGTAGACACAAATTCCAACAGGCTTGCCCTAGAAACAGTTCCATCCTTTTGTCTGTGAAACTATTTTTCTTCTCTCTTCAAACTTTCCTCTGCCATAGTTGACTGACGGAGAATAATTCTGAGCCTGTGCATACTTACCTAAAGTTTGGTCCCTCTGAAGGTAGTTTCGGAAATAGAAGGAAACGAATACAACTTTAAATTTTTAATTTGCCAACTGTGCGTTTTCACTTCTCATCACACATGGGTACACTTTATGTGTTTCTTTGAATTAGATTGTTTACTTTTGGGCCAAATACGAGTTTTTGGAAGAATAATATAAATGTAAGAAAAAAAATCAAAGTGTAATGCACCTGAGTACGTATTTTTAAAAAGTGAGTGAGGGATGCCTGGGTGGCTCAGTCTGTTAAGCGTCTGCCTTTGGCTCAGGTCATGATCTCAGGGTCCTGGGATCGAGCCCCACATCGGGCTCCCTGCTCAGTGGGGAGTCTGCTTCTCCCTCTGCCTGCCGCTCCCCCTGCTTGTGCTCACTCTCCTCACTCTCTCTCTGACAAATACATAAAATCTTAAAAAAAAATGAGTGAAATTTTCTGGCACTATATTACCATCACAAGAGAGATTTGAGTAAGTCCTGACTGTATGGTGGTGACTCGTGCTGGGGTCCTGTTTGAAGAGATTTCTTTGAACCTTTCACTCCACTTTCTCAGTGGGAAGGAACCTTTAAGAAAAAAGATGAACACACAAATCAAATTTCTTTGTATATGTGCAGATATAATAGAGGTTGAGAATTGGAATGTAGTCCTTTGGTGAATAGTATCAAAAATATATACAAATGGGGCGCCTGGGTGGCTCAGTCGGTTAAGTGACTGCCTTCGGCTCAGGTCATGATCCCAGGGTCCTGGGATCGAGCCCCGCATCGGGCTCCCCGCTCCGCGGGAAGTCTGCTTCTCCCTCTCCCACTCCCTCTGCTTGTGTTCCCTCTCTCGTTGTGTTTCTCTCTGTCAAATAAATAAATAAAATCTTAAAAAAAAGAAAATATATACAAATATATCTGTAGTCAAAAATTTAAACCTAAATCTAAGTTTACATAGAAAGCTTCCAAACTTTTTTTTTTTTATTTCTTTTACCTGAGACTAAAAAGTACACACAGTGGCATGTATCTGTGAAGATTCCTTCTTGGAAATGTATAAAATATAGATGATTAAGCAATCCATACACGGCACTGAAAGTGGGTATTTATCTTGATGCTAATGGATTATTTGGGGATTAGGGAAAGAAGACTATAGGGTAGAACAAAAGCCATCTAGACTTTTAATGTTTAAACTGACATTTCAACAGTGAAGCTAATAATTCTCCTATGCACAAAACAAACACTAGTCAGTTATGCAGTTATGGAGAGAACTCAGTCCTTAAGAAATTTTAGATAACTAAGATACCTCGTTTCTAAGATCATTTTTCAACCTTTTATCTTTTAGCTTGGCATTTGCTTCTGAAATTATGAAAACAAAAACAAAGAAAGAAAAAGGGACCACTCAACCTAGATATTCCCCGACATCTCCAATTTTCAAAGCTATTTTGCACTCTCCTTCAATTTGCTGCTCTATGATAACACTGTCTCCATTTTCAACCCTCCTAACCTCTCAAAAATTAGTCAAACAGGATGAAAACATGGCAATTATTGACACCTGATAATAGCTGCCCAGGGACCTGTGATTTGGAAACAAAAATAGTCAATAGTGATCTATTGCGGACATTGCTGCTATGAACATTGGGGGGCATATGGCCCTTCTTTTCACTACATCTGTGTCTTTGGGGTAAATACCCAGTAGTGCGATTGCTGGGTCATAGGGTAGCTCTATTTTTAATTTTCTGAGGCACTGTGGAAAGAGCCGAGATGCCCTTCAACAGACGAATGAATAAAGATATGGTCCATATATACAATGGAATATTACTCAGTCATCAGAAAGGATGAATACCCAACTTTTACATCCACATGGATGGGACTGGAGGAGATTATGCTAAGTGAAATAAGTCAAGCAGAGAAAGTCAATTATCATATGGTTTCACTTATTTGTGGAACATAAGGAACAGCATGGAGGACATTAGGAAAAGGAAGGGAAAAATGAGGGGGGGATCAGAGGGAGAGAGGAACCATGAGAGACTATGGACTCTGAGAAACAAACTGAGGGTTCTAGAGGGGAGGGGGGCGGGGAGATGGGTTAGCCTGGTGATGGGTATTAAAGAGGGCACATTCTGCATGGAGCACTGGGTGTTATATGTAAACAATGAATCATGGAACACTACATCAAAACTAATGATGTACTGTATGGTGACTAACATAATAAAATAAAATTAAAAAAAAAACAGTACACTATCTAATGATAGTGTCTGCAATATACATTTTAGAAATCAGCCTCTAAGTCCTGCATATTCTTCATTTCTAGTACTGTTACTTTTTTTATTTTCATTTTAACCCCACCTGTCCATCAGTGCTTGTGTATCTCACTCCTGAATTACTTCAACAATGTAACTCCCTTTCCTCTTTTCAGTTCTTCCTCTTCTGAATACAATCCAGAAATTAGATCATTAATCTTTCTAAGATGTCAATTCAATCTTGTGACCCCAATGTTATCTTTAAGATTTTTAAAAAATCTGGAGATTGATATGCCAATTTCTCTACCTTTTAGCCTCAAGTTGTACTGATGGTCCTTTATTGTGCTATTCCCACGGGTAATATTAACTCCCACTAAGTCAGTTCTTTAGTATTTCGCTAATTTATCACATTCAATTTTACCTCCAACTTTTTGCTTATACAGTTTACCTCCCACTTGAAATGTCCCCTATCTCCCATCTTACCAGACATTATTTTTTAAGGTCAATTAGAATTTTCACACTTCACAAAAATTGTGTCTAGCCACCTGGATCACCTCTATATTCCTCACTCTGCAACCATCTAAATGTATGTTGATATCAGCGTTACAGTGATTCACTTGTATGTTTCTCCCTTCCTACCTCATGGGATGTTACTGTGTTCTTTTTGTTTTCCCAACTCTAGCAATATCTTTCACAAAGTCTTCAATAGAAAGTTTGTCAAAAAAAAAAAAGGAAAATAATATCAGCATGAATTAATTTCATATCCTGGAAATACAAGCCCATTTTGTTTTCAGTTTAAATCCATTAATGGTGTTATGAGAGTTAGTATAGAAGCCCTCATTTTATAACGAGGCACTAAATGAATGGTTGGGAATGCTGAAAGTGGAATAAATTTGCATTAAACTTCACAAGGTTTGTAATCATACTGACCTGGGTTTCAATCTTAGCTTTCTTGCCTTCTGACTAATGACGGAGAGAAGATTGCTAAGAAAATTTTCACCTAAGTCTCAGAATGATATCTACATCACTGGTTGTTTTGCAATCAGATGTTCAAAATGAACAGCACGATACCAAGCACAGAGAATACATTCAATAAGCACTTGCCAATCTCATTGTCGATGGTAGTCGTGATGGTGTTGTTACCTACATTTAATCCCAGGAAGATACCATTTGGTGTATAAGCTAACCTGCTGATACAAACAGACCTCAACACTTCATGATTTAAACAAAATAGAAGTGTGCTGTGCTCTCAAGTATGCAAGGCCAAAAGTAGGTAAGTATTCCAAAGAGAATAACAACTCTGCCTTATGAGGTCATTTAGGGACCCAGGTACCCTGCAATCTATTGAAGGTGTTGAACTTTTTCTTCGTCATCAAATCTACCTCAGCTTCACATTTATATCCTGGACTGGGTGAAGGACAGGCATCTGCATTTTTTAAGCATTTAAAGCCTGAGTTGTACCTGTTGCTTCTATTCATATTCTACTAGCTAATCACCTAGTCACATGGCACATTTAACAACTAGGGAGGCTGGGACCTTAACCGTAATTGAGTTACCATATTCCTAGCCCAGGGGATGAAGAAAGACCTCTCCCAGGGAGAAAGGAGGCCAAGAGATCATAATAATTGACCTTGGATATAAGCTGCCAAGAGCACTCTTTATTTTTCATTTCTTTTCATAGATAAGGGCTTTCAGCCTCCCCCTAGAAAATGAAGCTGCTTATGGTGGTGCTTCTTCTAGAATATTTAAACATCTTTACATATTCATTTTTATTTCGTTTTTCAAGGACAACTAGTACATTTTAGCTTATAAATTTTTAAAGCCAATGGTAGTAGGCTGAGGTGAGGATCACTGTTTCTTCAGTAATAAAACCTGGGACAAGCTTAACCTAGTAGCAATGAAAACCGGTGAACGTGTCCACAGTAAGGAAAATATTTACAATGTGATCCAGTGTGTACATGCATTTATATCACATGCAAAATAGAATGTGTTTTTCTATTTTAAAAATCATAGGCATGACATTTGACTTTATGACCCACAATTTGAAAATATTATTTAGTCTATACAGGTCTATTAAACGTTTTGGAATTGGTCCCTTTTCCCTAGGTGTAAAAGTTGTCCTTATATGAATCAGGACTTTCTTTAGCCTTTTGTTACAAAAACAAAACACAAAGCAGAAAAAACACATAGTTTAAAATAGAACTATCTGGAGAATTTCAGGTTTTATGTTATTGGCCTTTTATTTAAAATGGATACCATAACCTAATTGAATCAGAAATTCCAGTTTTAATGACTCTCCCGAACTAAGTATGAATATTTTTTAAGCACTTACTATTTTTTAGAACTTTACATACTTTATGATGTAACATGATAAAAAAATTAGGCACACAGACCTCCAAATTCGGCTGCCTGGCTTTGAATTTTTCTTAATGACACTTTCTAGCAGGTTATTTAACTGATCTTTGCTTCACTTCCTGTCACAAGATGATAATAATAATAACATCCAGCTTAAGGAATTGTTCTAAGAGATAAACTATTTGAAAAGTCTTATAATGATCTGGCATATATTAGCCAATTTAATTCATTCAAGTAATATATACTCAATGCCAGATATAGATGAAGCATATTTTAGGCATGAAGATTACAGCAGTTAACTACATAGGGAAAAAAAAATCCCAGCCTTTGTGGAGTTTACATTTTAATATCATAGTATTTAAAGTCTAAAATGTAGGACTCATTATCCTCATTTTACAGATGAGGAAACCCAGTTCAGAGCTGTGATATGAGTTACCCAAACAGCTAATCAAGTAAATAGGGATTGGCAGAGTCAAAAATCACACAAAGACCAGTCTAGCCCTGGCTCCTATCATGCTATATGTACAGCAAACATCTCTTGAGTTGCTACCATGTGCCAGGCACAAGGTAAGTCACACACACTGTACACAAAAACAGTGAAAGGCAAAGCACTTCCCGGCTTTGACGTGGTATTTCTGGAGATCTTGACTGTAACTACTATCTGACATGCCCCAGCACCACATAGACACAGCCTGAGATCTTTATGCCCTCCTGCTCCTGAATGACCTTTTCATTATGAGAAAAATATTTGTGGCAGGGAAGAAAATTAAGAGGTAAATCATTTCTATCTGAAATTATTTGAATGAAGAAGCAATAATTTGCATGGTAAAGTGTAAAAGGAATAAAAATACCTCATTTGCTGAAATTCAAGACCAGAATCAAATCACTAATCATCAGGGAAATGCAAATCAAAACCAAAATGAGATATCACTTCACACCTGTTAGAATGGCTATCATCAAGAAAACAAGAGATAACAAGCATTAGTGAGAATGTGGAGAAAAGGAAACTCTTGTACACTGTTGGTGATAAACTGGTTTGGCCACTTCAGAAAACAGTATAGAGTTTCCTCAAAAAAATTAAAAATAGAACTAACATATGACCCAGTAAGCTCAATTCTGGGAATATGTCAGAAAGAAAGGAAAACAAAATATCAAAGAGATATCTACTCCTCTGTTCATTGCAGCATTGTTCAAATTAACCAAAATATGGAAACAACCTAAGTGACAATCAGTGGATAAATGGATAAAGAAGATGCATTGACATACAATGGAATGTCGTTCAGTCACGAGAAAAAAGAAAATCCTTCCATTTGCTACAACACGGACCTTGAAGACATTCTAAGTGAGATCAGACAACATTAATACTATATGGTATAACTTATATGTGGAATTGAACTCACAGAAACAGTAGAATTTAGTTACCAGGGACTGGGGGATGGGGCAGATGTTGGTCAAATGGTACAAACTTAAGAAAATGAGTAAGTTCTGGAGATCTAATGCACTGCATTGTGATTATAGTTCACAATACTATATTATATACTTCAAAGTTCTAAAAGACTAGATCTTAAACATTCTCAGCACAAAGAAGAAATGATATGGGACATGATGGAAATGTTAGCTAACTGATGGTAATCATACTGCAACATATAAATAAAGCAAATCAACACTGTGTACACCTAACACTTACATAGTGTTACATGTCAAATATACCTCAAAAAATTAGGCAAAGAAAGAGAGCAGAATCAATATTCTTGGAGAAATAGATTAGTTCTTTTACTGTGGTATTGTATCTAAATATAACTCTCTCATTTTAATGGTTTGCTTCTACATGAGGGAATAGAACACACTAGTGATTAAATGAAGGAATGGATTTTCTTTCTAGCTGTATTATTTTACTACAACTTAAATACCTCTGATCACACATTATTTTTCTTACTTGGGTAATGATTTTGGAACCTATATAATATATGAAAAGTACTTTCGTGAAAATCTTTTAAGGAAAAAAGGTGTTCAATGTGAGTGCTTTATCCAGATTATTTAGGGAATAGATGTTCTACTTCATTGAATGCACCAAAACATTGATAGAAGTCATGGATATGATGCATAAAACTTTTTATAATACAAGTGTAATAAAAATGTTTAATACTTATATAATGATGAGCATAAGTGAATCATTCTTTGATAATTTAAAAGGAAATTCAGGATCAGTAATGACATAAGTCACCATTCTAACATTTTAAATAATTACTAGACTAATTATTGGACAGTTCTAAGTTTACAGAAAAATCGAGCAGAAGTTCTCATACAACTCCACTACTCTCCTCTCCCAGTTTTCCCAATTATTAACATTTTGCATCAGTGTGGTGTATTTGTTACAATTGATGAGCCAATGTTGACACATGATTATTAACTAAAATCAGTATTTTACGTTAAGGTATGCTTTTTCCTCTGTAGACCCTATGGGTTTTGGTAAATGTGTCCATCATTAGAGTGTCATACGGAATAGTTTTACTCCCTTAAAATCCCCCAGTGTTGTATCTTTCTATCCATTTCCCGCCCCTAGGAGCCCCCGGCAATTATTGATCTTTTTACTATCTCCATAGTTTTTGCCTTTCCCAGAATGTTATATTGTTGGAATCATATATTATGTAGACTTCTCAGATTGGCTTCTTTCACTTAACAGTATGAATTTAAGGTTCTTCCATGTCTTTTCAAGTCTTAATAGCTCATTTATTTTGATCATTGAGTAATTTCATTGTATGGACGTGCCCCAGTTTGATCATCAATTTATCTATTGAAGAACATCTTGGTTGCTTTCAAGTTTTGGCAAATATGAATGAAGTTTCCATAAATATTCCTAATTCCATTATCATTTTAACATCTTTTTTTTTTATTTTACAGTTCAGTTGATACATATATAAGAAGCCTAAGAGATCTCCATGAATAAATAAACCCTAAAAACTGGTTAAAAATAACAAACTCTTGGTGTTAACCCATTTTAAAATATTTTAGGTCCCTCTCATGAGAGTCAAGAAAAAGGACTGCAAAAGCATTCTGTAACCTCAAATTCCAGATAAATGGGTGTTTGATATGTAATTACAAAATCCTAAAGACTGAAAATAACCAAAACAATTCAAACCATAATAAACACAGTCCCTTTTATTTAATTTACAAAACTACCCAAAACACAATTTGCTCTATAAATTAGTATATGACAGGTTTTTTTCTAAAAACCTATTAAAATTTTTGCTATAGCACACCATGCTATCTAAATTTTTATTTAAAAAATTGTAAAACAATGATGGCTTGCAGAGTAAGGAAAATAAAGCACATCATCAGATCACTAACAATTTTTATAAATATTTACATCTAACATTTATATGGTGTTTACTATGTATAGGTTCTGTCTTAAATGTTTTCATATACATTAATGAATTTATTCCTTACAATAAGGCAATGTGTTGATACCACTTTAAACTTGATTTCACAAATAAAATATCGTAGTCACCCTGAAGAGGCAGGATGGATCTTCCCCACCCAAAATTTGGTTCAGATGTCAAGAGAGATGACACCATACACACACAGATGTTACGAAAATGTTTATAAGTCACATGATAAAAGTCTCTAGGAAGAAGAAGGTAGACTCCAAAGTGGGCCCAGAAGTGGTTTGAGAGAGCCGGGAAAAGAAACTGGCTAGACTTTTGTGGTGGTTAGGGGGTGGGCGTTGTGAGGTTTCCTGAGCATAGCTTGAACTTCCCAACAGAGCAAAAGGAGGAAGCATTCAGCATTCTCATTCATATGAGAATTCATAATTCTCATTTATTATGAGATTTCCTAGACATAGGGCAGAAGAGGAATAGGGCATAGTAAGTCTTGACAGCGAACAGAAGTCAACAGATATGGAGTCTGATTTATTACAAACAGAAACTGAGGTTCAATGTAGAGAGCTTACCCTAGTCATAGAGCTTATATTTTGCAGATCTGGGACTAAAACTCAGGCAGTTGCTTCCAGCACCCATGTTCTTAACCAAGATACTCATTTTCTAATTAAAAAAGCATCACTTGCTTACTGTAGACAATATGGAGTATGTAAATAAATTTGGAATAGAAAATAGAAAATAGAAAAATTACTCTTATTCATATGACTCACAGAAAACCAGTTATATTTATTTTTATACTACCCTTTAACATTTATTATATTTTAATACTCTATAAACTGCTTTGAATCTTCCTAAATTACACACCGAACATTTTTCAAGGAATTAAATATTCCCCCAAATGGTAGACAGAATTCTAAGATGCCCCTCATAGTCTCCAGCTCTTGGTATTGTTTCCTGTATTGTCTTCTGGACTTGACTGTGGGCAGATTCTAATCAATAGACTATGACAAAGGAAATGAGATGTCACTCTCATAATTATGTTACTTTATACTAACAAGGTACAGGTATTCTATAGATGTAATTAAGATCTTTTGAGTTCATCAAAAGGGGTATTATCCAGGGTAGGCATGATATAATTAGGTGAGTCCTTTTAGAAAAAGACCCTGGCCCTTCCTGAAGGGAGACATTCTTCTGTATTCTTTGATTTCATAAGTGCAAACTCATATCCTTTCTATCTATCTACCTATCCACCCACCCAAATACGTACACAAGGTCAATCCTCATTATTCGTCAGTTCTATTTTTGTGAATTTGCCTACCCACTAAACTTTTTGGTAACGCCAAAATCAACATTCCCCCAATGTGTGGTCATTTATACATAGGTCCAGA
Organism: Eumetopias jubatus; assembly: GCF_037043125.1. Lineage (NCBI taxonomy): Eukaryota > Metazoa > Chordata > Mammalia > Carnivora > Otariidae > Eumetopias > Eumetopias jubatus. Next base: position 96,545,450 of record NW_028274812.1, read on the forward strand.
GTGCTGAAAACTTTGAGTGGCCCAACACGCACATTCCCAGGGGAGGTCAAACAAAGCTATAATCCGCCTTCTTATTTCAGCTCTCATACTATAAGCTATTATCCTTTTAAAAGACTATGTAAGTGTTATGTTTTTGCATTTTTGTGTTTATTGGAGTGATTTTGGTTTAAAATGGTCTCCAAACACTAGGTTGAAGTTCTGTCTAGTGTTCATAAGTGCACAAAGTCTGTGATGTGTCTTATGGAGAAAATGCCCATGTTAGACAAGTTTTGTTCAGGCATGAATTATAAGACTGTTGGCTGTGAGTTCATGTTAATGAAGCAATAATATAGTATGTTCAGAAAAAGGAAGAGCAAATTTGCGGTTCTACAAGAGGCTACTCCAGAATGTGCTAAAGTAACATCTACAGTGCCTGATGAAACTATGGAAAAGATGGAAAAGTGGTTAAATTTGTGGGCTCATGAGATGATTATGGATTTAAAAAAAAAAGAGGCATAGTAGTGGTAAGCATTTGTGAGATTGAAAGCCAAAGAAATTTATGATCACATTACCCAGAGTCAGGAAAATGTAAAACCCTCCTCAGCTAGTACTGGCTGGTTCACACACTTCAAAAGGTGATAACTACATGAAAAATGTTAAATTGGCAATTCATAAAATACTTGGTAAGTGTTTTCTAGGAAAAAGTTTGTTATGGAAGGAGTAGATTTCCAATAGTCATGACACTAGCTTGTTTCACAAGGACATTGACAAACTAATCTATATAATGCAAGTGGCCTTTTAGTTGACAAAAATGTGACTAGAACCTTGCAAGTCTCTCAAAAACCTTACCCTGTATTTCCCTTGAAGCAATAGCTCAGTATTTGCTAATTTAGTATTCACATGACTTTATAGAACTTTGTAGAACCATGAATAGCTAGAATCGACTGTGTGTGTATAAAATGTGCATATATAATATATACACATTATAATTACATGTTATTATATAACACACACATATAAACCAGTTTGTTTATTGCTAACTAAAAAATCCTATAAACACACTAGATCAAAGGCAGAACATTAATCATTCTTAATATAGCTTGCCAAACTATTCTTCAGAAATGAAGGAGAGATATAAAGACTCCCAAACAAACAAAAGCTGAGGGAGTGCATCATCATTACATTTGCCTTACAAGAAATGCTAAAAAGTTCTTTAAGCTGAAATGAAAGGATACTAACAAAGTAAAAACATGACTGTATAAAAATCACCTGTAAAAGTCAGAGTCAGAATTCTCTAGTATTTGAATGGTAGTATATAAGTCATTTTGACTCTAGTATAACATTTTATTTATTTTATTTTATTTTATTTATTTATTTATTTTAGAGAGAGAGCAGGAGCAGGGGAAGGGGGAGGAGCAGAGGAAGAGGGAGAAGCAGGCTGACAGGAGGGACTGTTCCCAAGACTCTGGATCAGGAACTGAGCTGAAAGCACATGCTTAACCAACTGAGCCACCCAGGTGCCCCATCTAGTATAAAATTTAGAAAAACAAATGCACCCAAAATAACTATAATTGGTTTTTGATTCCTCATATAAGGAGCTCAGAAGTAACCCCTCCATCTTAACAACAAGTAAAACAGAAAAATCAACAGCACCTCTTGGATCCATAAGAGAAGGGAGGACCCAGGAAAATCACTGCCCCCCAAAATTGGAGAGACAGGCAAACACAGGGAGTCCTGGCTGACCACAGCAGGGACTCGGGAGCAGGAAAAACCCTGGGAACCAGGGCTTGGGTAAGAAAATCTGAACTGTAATAGATGAGTTGCTGGAGGTTCAGTGTGGACAACTCTGTTAAAACCTCAAGGTGGACCTGGGCATAGGATGGCACCTACAACATTGTGAGATTTACCTCTAGTAGCTTAGGGAGATTCCCACAGCAAATACCAAGAAAAATCCCCTCAGGCTTTGAGTGGGGGAGGGGAAAAGGAATCATCTTGAAATATACCAAAGTATTCTGATCTTCTTAACAAGGCCTACCATAGCTCGGGAGAAACTAGTTAACAAGAGCCTAAATTTCTGGGGTATTATCAGAACATAACCAACCTGGGGAAGGCAAATACCCAACTCCAGCACACTCTAGCCAACCTATCCCCGACTGTGATTAATATGTTAAGAACTCTAATGAATAAAACAAACAGCATGTAACAAAAGATGGGCAATGTAAACAGGGAAATGGAATTCCTAAGAATCAAGAAAAAAATGCTAGAAAAACTGCTGTAAGAGTAATGGAGGATAGTTGGAAGAAAGGCAGATAGGGGCAAGGGACCCCCCCTACTAAGAGGAAACTGTCTTTAAAGGGAAATAGACCCCATCCTGTTATTCTACACCACCCCAAAACGAGCCCTCCACCCTTTCCCATATAAACAACTACCTGATAGCACTTGGACAAAAACCTAACTGGGTGACAGCCCCATGGAGGGTTAATTAGATTAAAACAGCCTGCCAACAATCTCATAAAAACCCTAGACTTAGAAACTCCAATGGCAACCCTCTTGGGTCCCCTCCCTTTTGGGGAGCTTTGTACTACTGCCCAGTAAACTTTGCTTTGCTGCCCACTACTCTTTGGTCTACCTCTTCATTCATTCTTTGAAGTGGTGTGACCAAGAACCATGGGCACTAAAAGAAAAGAAGTCCTGAAACAACAGAAGTGAAGCATTCCTTAAATGGGCTTATTGGTAGGATGGGCATGGCTAAGAAATAAACCTCTGAGCTAGAGGATATATCAATAGAATCCTAAAAAAAACCTGAAAATAAAATAAAATAAAATACAAGAGAATACCCAAGGACAGTGGGATGATTACAATAGTGTAAAGTAAGCATAATGGGAACACAAAAAGAGAGGAAATAGAAAGGAACAAAAGAAATATTTTGAAACAATAAATACTATGAATTTGCCAAATTAATGTCAGAAATCAAACCAGAGATCTGGGAAGCATAGAGAATACTAAGCAGGAAAAATGCCTTATGGCAAAACCACACTTAGGCATATCATTTTCAAATTAGAGAAAAATCAGAGATTAAAAAAAAATTCCTAAAAGAAGCCAGAAAAGAAAAGAAGTAACTTATTTACAGGGGAATAAAGAATTACATCTAGTATCTCCTCAGAAACCATGTAAGCAAGAAGAGAGTGAAGTCAAATATTTAAAGTGTTGTGAGAACCCCCCCTCAAAAATTCACCAACCTAGAATTTTGTAACTTGTAAAATTATCCTTCAGAATGAAAGGCTAAATAAAGACCTTCTCAAACAAAACATGAAGGAATTTATTGCCAGTAGAACTGCCATGGAGGAAATGTTAAAAGAAGTTCTTAATAGAGAAGGAAAATGATAAAGATGAGAAATCCAATGACTTCTTACAAAACTAAACATAGTCCCACCATATGATCCAACAATCATGCTTCTTGGTATTTACCCAAAGTTCTTGAAAACTCATGTCTAGACAAAAAATATGCAAATAGATGTTTATATCCACTTTATTCAAAATTGCCAAAATTTGAAAGCAACCAAGATATCCTTCAGTGGATTAATGGAAAAATAATCTATAATACAGCCAGACAATGGAATATTATTCAATGCTAAAAAGAAATAAGCTAATGAGCCATGAAAAGATGTGTAGAAAACTTAAATGTATGTTACCAAGTCAAAGAAGCCAATTTGATAGTGATTCCAACTATCTAACATTCTGGAAAAGATAAAACTATGGAAGCAGTTAAACAAAAATCAGTGGTTGTTTGAAGAGGGAAGGATGAATAAGCAGAGCACAGAGAATTTTTAGGTTAGTAAAAAACAAAAGCCATGACTGATCTTTTAATGATAAATATATACCATTATACATTTGTCTAAAACCACAGGATATAGAACACCAAGAATGAACCCTAAGGTTAAAAAAAAAAAAAAAGAGAATAACCCTTAAGGTAAACTATGGACTGTGTGATTATGGTGTGTAAATGTAGGTTCATTATTGGTACTGAATGTACCATTCTAGTGAGTGATGTCGATAATTCGGGAAGAGATTTATCTGTGAGTTGGGGAATATATGGGAAAGATCTATACTATCTTCTCAATTTTGTTATGAACCTAAAACTACTGTAAAAAAATTAGGTTTTTAAAAATACATAATTTGAAAATTTTATAATAATGTTATTGATGTACAAGATAAAACATATAAATCACAACAAAAATAACATGTTGGGGGGCAAAAGTATAAAGTTCTTGTATGTTATTAAAGTTAAATTGTTACCAGTTTAAAATAGAATGTTAAAACTCTAAGATATTTCTTGGAAGCTTTGTGGTACCACAAAGCAAAAACCTGTAGTAGATTAACACAAGAGATTAAGAGAAAGAAAACAAAGCATACCACTACAAAAAGTTATCAAATCACCAAATAAGAAAGCAGGAGAAGAACAAAGGAAGTGCAAACAGAAAACATTTAATAAGATAGCACAAGTAAGTTGTTACCTATCAATAATTACTTTAAACAAAATTGTGTTAAAGTCTTCAGTCCAGAGACATAGACTGAATGGATTAAAAGATTTTGTGATAGGCTGTCCACAAGAAATTCACTTTTCCTTTAAGGGAACACACAGGCTGAAAATGAAAAAAATAAAAAAAATAAATAAAAATAAAAACCAGAAAAGATATTTCAAGCAAACCAAAAGATAACCAAAAGAGTGCAAGGGTAGCTGTTCCTCTAACAAAATAGACTTTCTGTCAAAAATGGTCATAAGAAACAAATGTTCATTACATAATGATAAAGATGTCAATTCACCAAGATATAACTGTTCTAAGTATTTACGCACCCAATACCAGAGCACCTAGATATATAAATCACATACTAACAGAACTGAAAGCAGAAATAAGACATCAATACAATAATAGATGATTTCACTACCCCACTCTCAACAATAGAAAGATTATGCTGATCAAAAAACAATAAGGAAACAACAGATTGGAACAATGCTATAGACCAAATAGACCTGACAGATATCAGCACACTCCATCCAACAGCAGCAGAATACATATTCCTCTCAAGAGCACATGGAACATTCTCCAAAACAGGTATGTTAAGCCATAAAACAAGTCAACAAATTCAAGAAGATTGGAATCATATCAATCATCTCTCTGACCACAATGATATAAAGCTAGAAATCAATTACAATGGGAAATCTGTAATTATTTTTTTAAATTTGGAAAATTTTATGTGGAAAATTTATGGGGAAATTAAATAACAGGCTCCTAAGATACTAATGTGTCAAAGAAGAAATCAACAGAGAAATTAACAAATATCTCGATACAAAGAAAATGGAAACACAGTCTACTTATGGGAAACACAATCTACTTATGGGGTGCAGTTCTAAGAGGAAAGTTTATAGCTGTAAATGCTTATGTTGAAGAAAAAAAGATCACAAAATAACAAATTTAACACCTCAAAGAACTCAAAAAATAATAACCAATCACAATGTTAGCAGAGGAAAGAATAAAGATTAGAGCAAAAATAAATGAAATAGAGAATAGAAAAATAGGAAAGATCAATAAAACAAAGGTTTTTTTTTTAATATTTTGTTTATTTTGAGAGCGAGCACTCACACACACGGCGGGGGAAGGGCTAAGGGAGAGGGAAAGAGAGAATCTCAAGCAGACTCCATGCTAAGCACAGAGCCCAATGCGGGCTAGATTCCATGATTCCGAGATCATTAAATGAGCCAAAATCAAGAGTTGGGCACTTAACCAACTGAGCTACCCAAGTGCCCCAGAGTTGGTTTTCTTTAAAGACAAACAGAATTGACAAACCTTTAGCTAGACTAAAGAAAAAAAAATGAAATAAAATTATAAATGAAAGAGAAAACATTGCCATTGAGATCACAGAAATACGAAAGATAAGCAACTATTTTAACAATTATATGCCAACAAATCAGATAACCTAGAAGAAAAGGGGAAATTTCTAGACACACACAACTTCCAAGACTGAATCATAAAGAAAGAAAAATCTGAACAGACCACTAATAAGTAAAGAGAATGAATCAATAATCAAAAACCTCCTATCCAAGAAAAGCCCAACACCAGGTGGCTTCACTGGTGACATCTACCAAATACTTTAAGAATACCAATCCTTCTCAAATTTTTCCCAAAAAACTAAAGAGGAAACACTTCCAAACTCATTTTTACAAGTTCAGCATTAATCTGATACCAAAGCCAGATAAGAACACTGCAAGAAAATTACAGGCCAATATTTCTGATAAATAAAGATGCAAAAATTCTCAACAAAACCTAGCAAACCAAATTCAACAGCATATTAAAAAGATCATACAACATGTTCAAGTGGGATTTATTCCTGAGATGCAAAGATAGTTCCACACACAAATTCTTAAATGCATTACCACATTAAAAAATGAAAGATAAATATATCACCCTGTAAATAGATGGAGAAAATCCAGTTGATAAAATTCGACATCCTTTCATGATAAAAACAAATTAGGTATAGAAGAAATATATCTGAAAATAATATTGTCCATATATGATGAACCCACCACTAACATCACATTCAACAATGAGAAGCTGAAATCTTTTAAGATCAGGAACAAGACACAGGTACCCACTCTCACCACTTCTATTCGGTATAATACAGGAAACTCTAGCCAGAGCAATTAGGCAGGAAGTTACTGTTGTTTACAGATGACAGGATCATGCCAGAGAAAATACCTAAGTATCCACCAAAAACCTGTTTGTGCTTAATTATCTTTAGGCCCATGTTGGAACTTCTAGGTCTATCCTCCTTATTTCCTAACTTCTATTTAAATACATTTCACTTCTATGACTTTATGATTCAATTTGGAAGTTTTTATTTGATCTTGTACTTCACTAATTCACTCTTCATATGAATGCATTCTGATACCCATTTTATCTGTTGAATTTCATTTATTTTAGTAAATTTTATACTTCCAAGGTTTCTTGGTGGCTTTTTTTTTTTTTTTAAAGATAATTATTTCTTTATTTGAGAGAGACAGAAAGCAGGAGCAGGGGTTGGGGGGGGGTGCAGAGGAGGAGGGAGAAGCAAGCTCCTTGATGAGCAGGCAGCACGACAGGGGCTCGATCCCAAGACCCCAAGATCACGACTTGAGCTGAAGGCAGACGTTTGACTGATGGAGCCACCCAGGTTCCCCACTTGTTGGCTCTTTTTTATGGACTAAATTTCCTCTTCATTCCTTTGAGGATAATGATTTTTATCTGAAGGCTTGTTCTTTGTACTCTAGTCATGCTATTCCATTAGGTGTTGGTGTGTTCCTCAAGACCTAGGTCTCTTTTTCCTGGGGTCTCTTTTCTTACATGACTGGAGATTTTTCCTTGTGTCATTTTACTGGTCATACTGTGAGGGGCAGGAGGATGTAGAAAGGACTTAATCAGAAATGAATTTTCTGGTCACAGAGATTTCCATTTCCTCTTGAGTATCTCTAGATACCCAGGGCATTGCCCTGCCTCTCTGGTCTCCATGCTCAAGCTCATTGCTTCTGCCTGACCACAAAGACCTCTACTTAGCCTTAAGCTGGGGGTGGGGCAAGAGAATTGCATACTTTTCGGGGCAGCTCCACCCACCAAGAGCTGTGTCCATTGAAATCCCTTCTTCTTTAACATGCTCATCATGTGTCAGCCTGCAATACCTTCTTCCACCCGCCCCTGGCCATCCTCACCATCCACCCCAGGAATGGTCTTCTCTCCAACTTTTGGGTTGTGACCCCTCCTTTAATCTGATCCCATTGTCTGCCACCTTTCAGTAATTCACTTCTGGTCAACTGAGGGAGTAATGCTTCCATTTCTAGTTTTGTTATAGATTTTTAAAAAATAGCCTATTGAGCCTTTGGTAAGGGAGTGTCGCCTAACATGTACAGTCAATCATTTTAAGGTGATTGCGAAATAATTTTTTAAGTTTAACACCATCTGAAGAAATTACAAAATCAGCTAAGATTTGACTTAAAAAAATGTAATTCTGCTTTACATAAAAATATATATATATATAAGATTAAAGGATGCAATGTAAGGGAGACGTGAAATAAAGTTGACAAAAAAATTCATACAGATCTACAAGAAAAATGCTAAAGTATAAATAGAAAAAAAGAATTTAGATGACAAAAATAAACATGAAACATAAAAATACAATTTCAGTAGTAAATAAAATATAATTTAAAAACTAACGGTTTGGGGCACCTGGGTGGCTCAGATGGTTAAGTGTCTGCCTTCCGCTCAGGTCATGATCCCAGGGTCTGAGGACGGAGCCCCGCATTGGGCTCCCTGCTCAGTGGGGAGCCTGCTTCTCCCTCTCCCTCTACTGTTCTCCCTGCTTGTGCTCTCACTCTGTCAAATAAACAAATAAAATCTTTAAAAAATAAAAAAAATTAATCTGTTTTACATCTGCTAAATTCATAGAAAAAAGTGAATTTTAATGGTAATGTTTAATGTTAGCAAGTGTGTTGTAAAATAAACTTTTATGTACTCCTGATTATTGAAATTAAACTATTTGCCAAAACATTTCAAATTTTTATTTATTTGATCCAAATATGTGAGTAGATCTTTAAAATATATTTAAACGGGGATATTATTTTATACAAAATTTATAATGGAAGGAAAAATAGCTGTCTAATAGGAGGATAGTTAAGTGCATTATAGTTCAAACACATTATAGATTATTATGTAGGCATTAAAATTGATATTTATGATAACTTATTTTATGGAGACACGCTTACAAAAAGTTTTAAAAACACAACATAATTATGTATATAGTTTGCTTTCAACTTAAAATCTAAGTGAATAAACCAGAAACTAAAAAGAAATTTATGAAAATATCAAAGAAGGTTTTATATAGTTGATAAATTTCTTTTTTAAGTATTTGTTTCTGTATTTGCTACAACTTCTGTAGGGAGATTAATATTCTAATGAATAGGGAGAAAAAGCATTTTAAAAAATTAATCACCTAAACTACTTCATTTCTCATCATCCTTTTTTATTTCATGTCTGGTGATTTTTCCCCTTTGTATTATTGTGCCAGGACTGTTGGGACAAGGTACCAATAATTGGTGGTATAAAGTAACAGAAATGTATCCTATCTCAGTTCTGGAGGCTAGAAGTCCAAATCAAAGTGTCAGCAGGTCTGTGCACCCTGGGAGCCAACAGGGGAGAATCATTTCTTGCCTCTTTGTAGCTTCTGGTGGTGCCCCTCGGTCTTTGGTATTCCTGAGCTTAGGCTAGTCCAGCTCCAACCTTTGCAACCATCTTCCCATGGAGTTCAGGCTTGCCTTCACATCTTCTTCCACCTGTGCATGTCTGTCTCTGTGTTCACATTTCTCCTTCTTACCAGGACACCAGTCATCTTGGATTAGGGCTCACCTAATTACTTCATTTTTACTTAGTTATATCTGTTTCCAAACAAGGTCACATTTGAGATACCTTCAACATTTTTTGGTGGGAGAGGGGAGACACCATTCAACTCATAATATCCCTTGCTTGTCAAGTTCTGATGCCCTACCTACTTCTGTCTTCAAAGAGATTATCTCTTAACTCTGGACTTCTCTCTTAAGTCTGATTAAAATGTCCTGAATTAGTCGATGCCATGAGTTAGAGGCTTCTTCTTAGTTGGATATTTCCTTATGGGAAAAGGCTTGACTTAGGGCAGGGCTTAATGCTCAGTAATGGCTTTTGGGGTCAAGCACTAGTAGCAGATTGGAAGACATTTTCACCACCTGTTCAATCGTATCCCACAAGAAAAGTGACAAAGTACATCACTTAATACAGGGGAAGCAGAATGAAGGAGCTGTCCCGACTTGGCTCACTGGAGACAACTAAGGAGGAAAAGATTCAGGATCATTGAGAAGGGGCAGAAAGGTTATGTTGGATAATATGCCTAGTGACCCTTTAAACTGCTTCCTCAATTTAATATCGTGGTATTTTGCTTGGAGAAACCTCTCCTGGAAGCGGTAGTAACAGTTTCAAAAAAGAAAATAATAGCAAGAGCCTAGGGCCAGTTTCCTTGCTTTCTCTTAAAAGTCTGCATTCAAAACATAAGAAAGCACTACATCAAAAACTAATGATGTAATATATGGTGATTAACATAATAAAAAAAGAAAGGGAAATACATAATAAGTATGGTAATTTAGGTGGTCTTGGTAACTCTCAGTAAAATGCATTCAACGAAGTATCAATTAAGTACTCAGGAAATACTAAGCATTACTTATTCACTGAATGGGTTAGAGATCTAAACCCCAAAGAAAAATCTTCTTTCATTTTGAAGACAAAAAGAAGCAAATGTGCCAGCAATGAACTATTAATGCTTTTTGGTCCCCCCTCCCTAACCCTGCACCCAAACCCCTAGTCCTTTGGTAGCCCACATAAATAGTATTCTGGTACAAATTATGGACTATGACAGGGAATTTTTATTTTAAAGCTACTTTGGATTCAGTGTCAACATATATTATTTATATCTATATATTAAATTACATGGCAATTTATTCTAGGTTGTTCCTACATTTAAAATGTGTGTGCTGCGTGGTGTTGCATCTACACACAGACTTACCGGAATTAATTCCAGAGGTAACCCGCTTGCCGAATCAGTCTTCAACCATTATCTCAGCATGGCTTTGTGGGCTCATACTAAGAGAAATGCCATTTCTTTTAGGGACAGTGATTTCTGTGGCCCTGTCCATTCAGGCTCACTATAGCAGAATGAGCAGCTTTGACCTAGTGACAATTATTCGAAGCCAATCCTAAATTACAGACTTGTATCCTGTCTCTGCAAAAACTGAGGATCATCCAAATGAAGCACCTATGTTTGAAATCTTCTACATATAAATTTAAGTACTTTTGTTATATTCAAGGTAGGACTGTATTAGAATGTCATTTTTTTTGTTGCTATTCTGAGTAAAATGAAGATTTGTACCAAAAAAAAAATCTTAGATCTAAGTACAATTCAAGTAAAACTGGCATTTCAAATAGATGGTCTCTGAAATTCATAAGCAGGCCATCATTAAAGCTGTAAGACAAACATTACTGCTGCATGATTCTGTTTTGCTTGTCTTTTACTTTCTTCTCCATATATGCGTTAGTCTTTATGATGCTGAATTCAGAGAAATGCTGCAAAATTCCAAACACATGACTTGCATGCATGAATTCATAATGCCTAAATTGTTTCTTAGCAAAGCAGCTAGGTACCTGCAGGTCTATAGGCCCAACTTCCTCTAAAATTTTATTTTTCCGGGATGTATTACCTTCCTATCATCAATTTTTCAGTACTTGATCATTATTGGGATAGATTAGAATGCAGAGTTTCATTTTAATTTTTATCTAAGAGAAAAGTACTTAAAAGTTGTTGCCAGTTTCTTGTGGACAGATATGAGGTCCTAAATTCTGCAAATTTCGCCAAAATGTACTCCCTAGTTATTACCTCAAAATAAAGCAGGTACATCATAATGCAAGTCTTGTCTTGGTAAAGATCTTTGGCTTAGGTGTGGGTGTTGGATGATAGTATATTATTAATGCAATGTCTTACATACTGTATGTCTTTGCATCCAGAAATTTGCTTAGGGATAAAGGAAGAATCTGAAAGGATCAGGAGTGGAACATACATTCCTTCTCTTTGAAGTTTGAATCTTTGGCACAAGTTGGATGGACAGGAGGTTGCTCCTATGAAATGAGGCCTAAGGGGAAATGGTTTTGAAATGGGGGATCTGACCCATACCATCAGGGAGGCCTGGCTCTGTGCACTGTGTGACAGAATCTGGAATCCCTCCTCCCAAACCATTTACGTAGCATGAATGGGTGGGTCGTAGCCAAAGAGGCTACAGATATAAATGAAAGAGTTGCTGCATATGAACTGAGCCTAACCTGAAGCCAGAAGTATCTCTTCTTGGAGCTTTCGTCACTTGAATATGAAAATGAGTATAATTTGTTTTCTACCTGGATGGAAAAATGAAGAACAGTAAGTTATACTAAAAATATTTGTGTGCAGGGCGCCTGGGTGGCTCAGTTGGTTAAGCAACTGCCTTCGGCTCAGGTCATGATCCTGGAGTCCTGGGATCGAGTCCCACATCGGGCTCCCTGCTGAGCAGGGAGTCTGCTTCTCCCTCTGAACCTCTTTCCTCTCATGCTCTCTCTCATTCTCTCTCAAATAAATAAATAAAATCTTTAAAAAATATATTTGTGTGTACTTTTGTAGATGGTAGACATATAGTAGTATACTTCAAACCGGTCATTATCTCCCTGAGAACAAGAACCATATCTTCCACATGTTTTTGTGTTTTATGATAGCATCATTAATTGTAATTTATGTATACTGTAAACACTTGATTTTTTTTTTTTACTAAATGGTATTTTATTTTTGTGTGACTTTATGGTTCATGTTGTGCTTTCATACACACACTCACACACACACACACACACACACAGTTGTCTACCGCAGAGAGAGGCAGTTGTTCCAAATTGTTTCCCTGAAACTTGGAAAAATAAAGATTTGTCCATAAAGTCTCAACTGATCATTGACAGAACCAAAATTTAAATGCAAGCTTAGAGAATCTGAAAACATCACTATTCCAAAAACTGCCATTGGCAGCAAGCTGGTGGCTCTCAAGTCAAATTTCAGCCATAGATTTCTTTTTTTCCTGTTTTTGACTCACCACCAGATAAGAAACTCTTTCTCCAGTCATCCAGGCTGAGCAGCACCTCCACTCCTCAATGACTTAGATTCCTTGACTGGCCCCTAAAGACTGGATGTCCTGAACTTCACCATAAGCTACGCAATAGGGAAAGCTCCTGTATGAACTTAGGGACATAGCTTAAAACAGAAGTTACTAAGGGTTAAAAGGAAGCGTAAGAAGCAGAAAGGGAACCTGAAGACTGATGAGAAGTCATTTGTTAGGAGAGATCTTCATAAAAATCTCTATGAACTTTCCTGCTTATAGAATACAAAGGAATTACAAATCGTGAGTTTTGTTTTTAAGGAAATAAAAAGCCTCTTCATACTACTTTTCAAATCATAGGCAGCATGTAAAACAAGGAAAAGAATTATGTAAGTCTACAACTTGACTCTTGCAATATCTGCTTTTAAAAATACACTGTTTGCTTGGTTTATTATATTTTTAGTAGAAAAGAGAAAATAATTTGCTCTCCAGTGATATAAATCGAGGGAGTTGTGATAGAAAATCACCAAGGATCCACAAAATATGCCAGGCAAAGGTAATGGAAGAAGTCAGGATGAATCCACACCTACAGAAAGAAATCCCACTGGCCCCACATGTCACAACTTGCAACAGCTGCGAGGTCCAAATACTTCCTGGTGTTCCCATCCCCAATTACTGCACGAGCACTGGATAAGTAACAAATCCCAATTCTGGCTAAAGCTGAAAGCAATACTTAGCATGATGCTTAGCATCATATTTAATAGGAAATTAAAGAGCAGCCTGTCTCTTTTAGCCAATCTATATCTCTAATTTTCCAGACATTTCCCCCTCTTCATACTCTTAAAAGAATCAAATAAAGCTCAAACTCAGAGAATGAAATCACCCTTAATTCTGACAGATCTTAAAAGAGAATTAATGTTCTGATTCATACTGAGGGCCTTTTAAGCATTGAATTGTCTTAAATTAAATCACTTTTATTAGAAGTCTGTTCCTCTCTACTTGTCCATCTTCTCTAATTCCTATGGCATTCTTCAAGACCAGATAAGAAGGATCCTTAAAGAGTTCTTTGGATAAAACGTTTTCTTCATGTGGAAAATAGATTGTTGAGATTTATGATTTTTTTCCTCTTCTGATGTACTGCTGGTAGTTAGCTGCAGGAGTTAAGAAGAGCTCTAAGGAAATATGGGGCTCAAAAAGAGTTTTCAGATCAATTTATGGGAGGGCCAGGTATTTGCCATGATCACTCTGATAATCTTCCCATCATCAATATGGGCCACATGTTTGACTCAGGTGGCTGCTGGAATCAGTAAGAAACAAAACCTAAGAGCTTTACAGCTCTATTACAAGGCTGACAGCTGACTCTAGCTTAGCCAGTACTTAAGAATACAATTGCAGCATGCATCAGGATAGGGGGACCATTCTCCTGGGACCTGACTGGCAACTACGACGCTACCAAGTCAAATTCCAATACAGAAAATTATGTAAGTCTAGGCAAATGGCCTCTCTGGGCATCTGGTTATCTGTTTTGATTTTATCCCCCCTGCAAATGATTTTTATATAGGAGACAGGACACAGTGTTTGGGCAACATTAAGGGTCAGTTAGGTCAGGGCTGAGCGTAACGGGAAAACAGGGTGTGAAGTAGAAATTGAGATTAAGAGAGAGTAACAGAAATTGGAAAACCTGGGCAGGTAGAAGAGGGGATGTTTGTAGTTAGGTGGGCTCAGCACACCAAATCCTGGTTGAAGTAAAGACACCTTCCCCAAGACCAGTTCAACACAGTTCCCCCAATCTCCTGCTAGCCCTCTGTCTTCTGCCTCACACTGAATTGCAGGGTTAGGGATCCTACCTTGGGTTTCAGAGATCAGTCTGAGTTCTCTGAGTATAGCATGTCAGCAAAACTGTGAGAATATAGGCTTTCTGAGCTGACCATGGAATGCAACCACCACAAACTTAAACCTGTTTTAACTGTTTTGCTAGGATCTTCACTTTTACCTCTGGTAGAATAGGTCCAAACAAACATTAAGCCCACATATTTCATGCTGCTCAGTACAGTATCTCCTACTCATGCCTACATATAATTATCCTTACCAAAATCATTTTCTTATTCATAAGTATAGTTTCAAAGAGAACAGTTTATAGACAACAGATCCAATACAAGAAACTGCCAAGTATCGTGGAACACATTTTATGTGAAAGAGAGCTTTTAACGTATTTGTTGAAATAATTTTCATGTATCTATTTCTTAGAAGACTGTCTGCTTTTTAATTATTTTCCAACACTATTGGAACAATGCCAATAAAACAAGTGATTGTTATGTGTATGTTAATCTCTACAGGAAAAGTAGATCTACTTCATTGTCAAAATATGAGAGAGGGGGAGTGAACCAAGTGAACTTCCTCCTACCATCAACACATTGAATGTATAGCTACACATAGAGCAATTCCCTTTGAAAGAAATCCAGAAATTAGCCAAACAACTCCTACACTTCAGACAAATGAGAAAATACCCATATTGAATGGGTTGGAAAGGCTGAGCATACTCTTGTCATAAACCCCACCCTCCCATCACAGGCACAGCACCATACAGTTGAGAGGGAACCCCCAACTCCCAGATTCTCCCTAAGGAGCAAAGGGTTTGGATTCCATGTCTAGTGCCCCAACTTCTGGGATTCATACTGGAGGGGTGGACTCCCCAGACATGTAGCTTTGAAATGATGCTTGTGTCCATGAGACCCACAAGACTATAGTAATAAAGAAGCAATTCTTAATGAGTGCACAAGCATTTGCCACAGCTACCTCCTTGCGGCTCAGAACTCAGGGAGCAGGCAATATCATCTTTGTCTCAGCTTTTTCTGGAAAGAGCTTTATTAGACTACTTTAAAAACTGCTCCTGAGGAGGCGCCTGGATGGCTCAGTCATTAAGCGTCTGCCTTTGGCTTAGGTCATGATCCCAGGGTCCTAGGATCGAGCCCCGCATCCGGCTCTTTGCTCAGTGGGAAGCCTGCTTCTCCCTCTACCACTCCCCTGCTTGTGTTCCCTCTCTTGCTGTGTATTTCTGTCAAAATAAATAAAAATAAAAACTGCTCCTGAGGCCAGGCTTCTAATTTCAGCAGGCATTTAGGGCTGGCTGTGTTCCTCCTCAGAGACTTAGGAAGCCAGTGGATACCTCTCCCCCTTTCTCTCCTTCCACCATGCTCCAGGTCACCAGTACCTCCCTGGAAGGAGCTTGTATACATAAGCTTGCACCCCAGTTTTTTTTGGCTGTCACCTGAGAGATGGGTCTCCAGACTGCCTCCCTCTGTCAGCCAACAGGGCATTATTCTCAAATCCCACGACTGTAGCAAACAAAGAAGCAGTACTTACCAGGTACACAATACTCTCCACAACCATCGTCCTAGGGCTCAGCGGAGAGGGAGCAAGTTAAAAATGTCCATCTCCCAGCCTTTCCCTGAAAAGGGTTCATCTGCATACTTTAAAATCTGTTGCCTGAGGGCCAGGTTTCTAATTTAGCAGGCATCAAGGTGCGGGCTGCCAGTCTCCCCAGTAACCAGGGAAACTGGTGGACACTCTCCTGTCTTCTGGCCTGCTCTAATAATAAAACTAAGTCACCAGTATCTCCCTGGAAGAAACCTACACACATCTGCCACTCCACCTTTTATGGCTATCACCTGAGGGAGGGGCCCCCCCGATTTCCTGCCCATATATCCACCCTATCACCCCATACACCTGGGCCCAGCACAGAGAAAACACAGGCAAAAACACCTAGCTGCTTCTTTCTACCTGGAACGGGTTTAACTACATGCTTTCCCAATTGCTGCCTGATGATCCAATTTCTAATCAACCTACAACCAATAAATTAAAATCAGGTGTGTTTCTATACATCCACAACAAACTGTTAGAGAAGTTAGGAAAATCCATTTACAATAGCATCAAAAAGAATTAACTACTTGGGAATAAATTTAACCAGTGAAGTTAAAGATCTGTACACTGAAATCTATAAGGCATTTATGAAAGAAATTAAAGACACAAATCAATGGAAAGATATTTTGTCTTCAAGTATTGAAGAAATTAATATTGCTAAAATGTACATACCACTCAAGCAATCTACATATTCCACACAATCCCTATCAAATTTCTACTGGCATTTTTCACAGAAAAAAAAAATCCTAAAATTGGTATGGAACCTCAAACAGCCAAAGCAATACTGAGAAAAAAAAAAAAAAGCTGAAGGCATTACAATTCCTGATTTTAAACAGTATTACAAAGCTATAGTACTCAAACTAGTATGGTACTGGCATAAAAACAGAAACAGACACTCTTCATAGAATGAAGAGCCCACAGGTAAACTCACAGAACATACGGTCAACTTGACAAGGGTGCCAAAAACACACAAAGAAGGAAGAATAGTCTCTTCAATAAATGGTGTTGGGAAGACTGGATATCCACAGACAAAAGAATGAAACTAGATCCATATAGTATACTACTCGCAAAAATTAACTCAAAATGGATTAAAAATGTAAAGATTAGACCTGAAGCCTTAAGGTCCTAGAAGAAAACATAGGGGGTAAGCTCCTTAACATTGGTCTTAGAAATTAGTTTTTGAATTTTATACCAAAAGCAAAGGCAACAAAAGCACAAATAAATAGGTGGGGATACATCAAAAGAAAAAGCTTCTGCATAGCAAAGGAAACCATCAACAAAATGAAAAGTCAGAATAGAATGGCAGAAAATATGTGCAAACCACGTATCTGGTAAGGTATCGATACTCAACATATACAAAGAATTCACATAATTCCATAGCAAAAATACAAATAACCCAATAAAAAAGGAGACAAAGGATCTGAAGAGACATGTTTTCAAAGAAGACAATCAAATGGCCAACAAATATATGAAAAGGTGCCCAGCATCACTAATCATCAGGAAAATGCAAATCAAAACCACAATATCAACCCACACCTGTTAGAATAACTATTACAAAGAAGATAGGAGATAAATGCTAGTGAGGACATGGAGAAAAGGGAACACCTATATACTGTTGGTGGGAATGTACAGTGGTATAGCCAGTGTGGAAAACAGTATGACGATTTCTCATACTCATAGAACTACTGTACTGATCCAGCAATATCATTTCAAGGTATATGCATAGAAAATAGAATCATGATCTCAAAGAGGTACCACACTCCCATGTTCATAGCAACATTATTCACAATAGCCAAAGATATGGAAACAAACTAAATGTCCTACAGATGAATGGATAAGGAAGATGTGATGTATATGAGATAAACTATGATTCAGACTTTAAAAAAGGAGATCTTGTCATTAGCAACAGCATGAGTAAAACTGGAGAAACATTATGCTAAGTGAAATAAGCCAGACAGAGTAAGGCAAATACTGAATGATATCAGGTACATGTAGAATCTGAAAAAATAAAGAAGTCAAACTCAGAGAATCAGAGAATAGAAAAGTGGTTGCCAAGGGCTGGGGGGCTGGGAAAATAGCAAGAAGTTAGTAAAAGGGTACAACCTTTCAGTTAGAAAATGAATGATGTCTGAGGGTCTAATGTATAACACAGTGACTATGGTTGATAACACTGTATTGTATGATTGAAATTTGCTAAGAGAGTAGAACTCCAATATTCTCACATACATACAAAGATAAATAGGTAAGTTGATGGGTGTGTTAACTCAATGGGGGGAATCCTTTTATAATCCTTTTATTGTTTGTATATCAAATAATAATGTTGTATACTTCATCCTACAATTTTACTTGTCAATTATACCTCAATAAAGTTGAAAAAAATAAAATAGGAGAGAAAAGAAGAAATCATGGTGGGTAACTGCTCAAATCTGGCAGTTACCATAGTTTGTATGAGAATCACCTGGAGATCTCTCTCTTCTGAATCATTCCACAGTTTGAAAATTGCAGATTTATTAACTTTAGAAAATTACCTGAGGTGAAGTTTCCCTGATTGATTCTTAGAGACCTAATTATGAATATCAAATATAAACTTATGTACAGACAGGAAGATATTATAAAAATTTTAAAAGGTGCATTATAATTTTAATTATTTCATATTTCAAGGAAACAATGATCTCTGTTTTGGAAACTGACTTGTTTTTGTAAAAATAAATGTAAAAATGTACAATGAGTCAAATATTTTCAGTGTTCTTCAGTAATGGAATACTGGCTGGGTTTTTTGTATTTTGTTTGTTTTCTGTATGTGTAGGTTCATCTATGCCATTAAAAATACGAGAAAACTATGTCTCTATACATTTTTTTAATTTACTGGAGAAAATAAGTGGCAAAATGTGTAACTGCTAGAAGGTATGTAATTTGAAAAAGAGATTGATTTTTTTTAATTTAATTTAATTTTATTGTTATGTTAGTCACCATACATCCACCACATCATTAGTTTTTAATGTAGTGATCCACGACTCATTATTTTCACATAACATCCAGTGCTCCATGCAGTATGTGCCCTCCTTAATACCCATCACTGGGCTAACCCATCCCCCCAACCCCTCGCCTTTAAAACCTTCAGTTTGTTTCTCGGGCTCCATAGTCTCTCATGGTTCATTTCTCCCTCTGATTCCCCCCCTTCATTTTTCCCTTCCTTCTCCTAATGTCCTCCATGCTATTTCTTATGTTCCACAAATAAGTGAAACCATATGATAATTGACCTTCTCTGCTTGACTTATTTCACTTAGCATAATCTCCTCCAGTCCCATCCATGCATGTGAAAGTTGGATATTCATCCTTTCTGATGGCTGAGTAATGTTCCATTGTATATATGGACCACATCTTCTTTAACCATTTATCTGTTGAAGGTCATCTCGGCTCTTTCCACTGTCTGGCTATTGCGGACATTGCTGCTATGAACATTGGGGTGCATACGGCCTTTCTTTTCACTACATCTGTGTCTTTGGGGTAAATACCCAGTAGTGCAATTGCTGGGTCATAGGGTAGCTCTGTTTTTAATTTTTTGAGGAACCTCCACTCTGTTTTCCAAAGTGGTTGTACCAACTTGCATTCCCACCAACAGTGTAAGAGGGTTCCCCTTTCTCCACATGCTCTCCAACATTTGTTGTTTTCTGCCTTGTCAATTTTTGCCATTCTAACTAGTGTAAAGTGATATCTCAATGTGGTTTTGATTTTAATTTCCCTGATGGCTAATAATGATGAACATTTTTTCATGTCTATTAGCCATTTGTATGTCTTCTTTGGTGAAGTGTCTGTTCAAGTCTTCTGCCCATTTTTTGACTTGATTATTTGTTTTTTGGGTGTTCAGTTTGAGAAGTTCTTTATAGATCTTAGAAATCAGCGTTTTGTCTATAGTGTCATTTGCAAATATCTTCTCCAATTCTGTTGGTTGCCTCTTTGTTTTGTTGACTGTTTCCTTTGCTGTGCAGAAGCTTTTTATCTTGATGAAGTCCCAAAAGTTCATTTTTGCTTTTATTTCACTAGCCTTTGGAGATGTATCTTGAAAGAAGTTGCTGTGGTCGATGTCGAAGAGGTTACTGCCTATGTTCTCCTCTAGGATTTTGAAGGATTCCTGACTCACATTGAGGTCTTTCATCCATTTTGAGTTTATCTTTGTGTATTGTGTTAGAGAATGGTCGAGTTTCATTCTTCTGTATATAGCTGTCCAATTTTCCCAGCACCATTTATTGAAGAGACTGTCTTTTTTCCATTGCATATTTTTTCCTGCTTTATCAAAGATTATTTGACCATAGATTTGAGTGTCCATATCTGGGCTCTCTATTCTGTTCCATTGGTCTGTATGTCTGTTTTTGTGCCAGTACCATGCTGTCTTGGTGATCACTGCTTTGTCATATAGCTTGAAATCCGGCAAGGTGATGCCCCCAGCTTTGTTTCTCTTTTTCAACATTTCCTTGGTGATTCAGGGTCTTTTCTGATTCCATACAAATTTTAGGATTGTTTGTTCCAGCACTTTGAAAAATGTCATTGGAACTTTGATCGGGATGGCATTGAAAGTATAGATTGCTTTGGGTAGCATAGACATTTTAACAATGTTTATTCTTCTGATCCATGAGCATGGAAAGTTTTTCCATCTTTTTGTGTCTTCTTCAATTTCTTTCATGAGTGTTCTGTAGTTCCTAGAGTATAGATCCTTTACCTCTTTGGTGAGGTTTATTCTGAGGTATCTTATTGTTTTTGGTGCTATTGTAAATGGAAATCATTTCTCTAATTTCCCTTTTTACAGTTGCATTGTTAGTATATAGGAAAGCAACTCATTTCTGTGCATTGATTTTGTATCCTGCCACATTACTGAATTACTGTATGTGAACTAGTAATTTGGGAGTGAAGTCTTTTGGATTTTCCACATAAAGTATCATGTCATCTGTGAAGAGAGAGAGTTTGACTTCTTCTTTGCCAATCTGAATACATATTATTTCTTTCTGTTTTCTGATTGCTGTTGCCAGGACTTCCAGTACTATGTTGAACAATAGTGGTGAGAGTGGGCATCCTTGATGTATTACTGATCTTAAGGGAAAGGCTCTCATCTGTTCCCCATTGAGGATGATATTTGCTGTGGGTTTTCACAGATGGATTTTATGAACTTGAGGAATGTTCCCTCTATCCCTATACTCTGAAGAGTTTTAATCGGGAAAGGATGTTGTTTTGTGTCAAATGCTTTTTCTGCATCAATTGAGAGGACCATATGGTTCTTCTCTCTCCTCTTATTAATGTGTTCTATAACACTGATTGATTTGCGAATGTTGAACCACCCTTGCATCCGGGGATAAATCCCACTTGGTCGTGGTGGATGATCCTTTTAATGTATTGTTGGATCCTATTAGCTAGGATTTTGTTGAGAGTTTTGGAATCCATATTCATCAGGGATATTGGTCTGAAATTCTCCTTTTTGATGGGGTCTTTGCCTGGTTTGGGGATTAAGGTAATGCTGGCCTCATAGAATGAGTCTGGAAGCTTTCCTTCTGTTTCTATTTTTTTAAACAGCTTCAGGAGGGCGCCTGGGTGGCTCAGATGGTTAAGCATCTGCCTTTGGCTCAGGTCATGATCCCAGGGTCCTGGGATCGAGTCCCGCATCGGGTTCCCTGCTCCTTGGGAGCCTGCTTCTCCCTCTGCTTCTCTCTCTCTCTCCCCCTCTGTCTCTCATGAATGGATAAAAAAAAAAAAATCTTAAAAAATAAACGGCTTCAGGAGACTAGGTATTATTTCTTCTTTGAATGTTTGGTAGAATTCCCCAGGGAATCCATCAGGCCCTGGACTCTTGTTTTTTGGGAGGTTTTTGATCACTGAGTCAATCTCGTTAATGGTTATTGGCCTATTCAGGTTGTCAATATCTTCCTGTTTCAGTCTTGGCAGTTTATAAGTTTCTGGAAGGCATCCATTTCTTCCAGGTTGCTTAATTTATTGGCATATAGTTGTTGATAATAATTTCTAATAATTATTTCTATATCCTTGGTGTTAATCGTGATCTCTCCCCTTTCATTCATAATTTTATTAATTTGGGTCCTTTCTCTTTTCTTTTGGATAAGTCTGGCCATTGGTTTATCAATCTTATTAATTCTTTCAAAGAACCAGCTTCTAGTTTCATTGATCTACTGTTTCTGGTTTCTAATTCATTGATCTCTGCTCTAATCTTATTTCTCTTCTAATGAATGGCTTAGGCACCGTTTGTTGCTTTTTCCTTAGTTCTTTAAGGTGTAGAGTTAGTTGGTGAATTTGGGATTTTTCTGTTTTTTTGAGTGAGGCTTGGGTGGCTATGTATTTCCCCGTTAGGACCGCCTTTGCCACATCCCATAGATTTTGGACTGATGTGTTTTCGTTCTCATTGGTTTCCACGAATTGTTTAAATTCTTCTTTGATTTCTTTGTTGACCAAAACATTCTTGAGCAGAGTGGTCTTTAGCTTCCAAGTGTTCGAATTTCTTCCAAATTTTTTCTAGTGATTGAGTTCCAGTTTTAAAGCATTATGGTCTGAGAATATGCAGGGAATAATCTTAATCTTTTGGTATCAGTTGAGACCTGATTTGTGACCCAGTATGTGGTGTATTCTGGAGAAAGTTCCGTGTGCGCTCCAGAAGAATGAGTATTCTGTTGCTTTCGGGTAGAATGTTCTGTATATATCTGTGAGGTCCATCTGGTCCAGTGTGTCATTCAAAGCTCTTGTTTCTTTGTTGATTTTCTACTTAGTTGATCTGTCTATTGCTGAGAGTGGAGTATTGAGGTCTCTTACAATTAACGTATTGTTGTCAGTATGACTCTTTATTTTGGTTAACAGTTGGCTTATGTAGATGGCTGCTCCCATGTTGGGGGCATAGATATTTACAATTGTTAGATCTTCTTGTTGGATTGACCCTTTAAGAATGATATAGTGTCCTTCTGTGTCTCTAACTACAGTCTTTAGTTTAAAATCTAATTTGTATGATATAAGAATTGCTATCCCAGCTTTCTTTTGAGGTCCTTTGGCATGGAAGATGGATCTCCATCCCTTCACTTTCAGTCTGGATGTATCTTTAGGTTCAAAATGAGTCGCTTATAGACAGCATATGGATGGGTCCTGTCTTTTTAGCCAATCTGCAACCCTGTGCCATTTTATGGGAGCATTTAGGCCATTCACATTGAGAGTGATTATGGAAAGATATGAATTTATTGTCATCATGTTGCCTGTGAAGTCCTTCTTTCTATAGATTGCCTCTGTAAATATCTGTTCTATATCACTCTTGGGGTCTTTCTTCTTTTATAGATCCCCCCCTTAATATTCCTTGCAGGGACGGCTTAGTGGTCACATATTCTTTCAGTTTCTGCTGGTCTTGGAAGCTCTGCATCTCTCCATCCATTCTAAATGACAGCCTTGCCAGATAAAGTATTCTTGGCTGCATGTTCTTCTCGTTTAGTACCCTGAATATGTCTTGCCAGTCCCTTCTGGCTTGCCAGGTCTCTGTGGATAGGTCTGACATTATTCTGATGTTCCTCCCTCTGTACGTAAGGAATCTCTTCCCTCTAACTGCCCTTAAGATGGTTTCCTTGGTTCTAAGATTTGCAAGTTTTACTATTACATGCCGGGGCGTTGGCCTGTTTTCCTTGATCTTGGGAGGGGTCCTCTCTGCCTCTAGGACATGAATGTTTGATACTTTCCCCAGATTAGGGAAGTTCTCAGCTACAATTTGCTCAAATATATCTTGTAGTCCCCTCTCTCTCTCTCTCTCTCCACCCCCTCAGGGGTCCCAATAATTCTGACATTGGAATATTTCATGGCGTCACTTATTTCTCTAATTCTGTTTTCATGGATTTTGAGTTGTTTTTTCCTGGCCTCCTGTTTTTCCTTCCTTTCTATCAATTGGTCTTCTAAATCACTAATTCATTCTTCTGCTTCGCTTATCCTAGCTGTTAGATTTTCTAGATTAGATTGGATCTCATTGGTAGCATTTTTAAGCTCTTCCAGTTCAGCTTTCATTTCTGCCCTTAGAGACTCTATGTTGCCATTAATCGATTTCTCCATTCTAGCTATTGTCTTCACAACTGCTACCCTGAATTCCATTTCCGACATTTGGTTATATCTGTATCCATTCGTAAATCTGTGGCAGAAGTCACAGTCTTGAGTCTTTCCTATTTTGGGGTTCCTCCTCCTAGTCATTCTGTTGTGGGGTGGTTGAGGGAATGTACAGAGTCCAAATTATTGACTACAACCCAAGCAAGATGCACTTCTTTTATAGGGACCTTAAGGTTGCTGGCCTCTTGTTCTCCCAGCCTGTCTTATGGGGGAGGAGCCTGCTGCACTGTTACTGAGGCAACCCTGTTTGGGCAGAGTTGCCCTGTCCCCTGTGGGGGGGGGATGGGCTCAGTGAAAACCGGTTTTTGGGGCATTTGTTCTCTGGTGGCTTTCCCTGGTGGCTTTCGGCGGCTTTCTGAGAGTCAGAGCAGAAGAGATCATTTCCAACCCTCTGCCTCAGAGCAGAGAGATGGCAGTCTGTTCTTCAGTGAGCTCTCCAGGCCACACCATCTCTGTTTCTGTCCGTGCTGCTATAAACTGCAGTGTCCTGGGTTGTGTGCTCCTCAGCAGTGCTCCCAGTCCTCGCCTCCAGGTTGGGGCATGTCTCTGCCCTTTGTGCTTCTAAAACCGCCAGCCGCCCCCAGTTCACACACGCAGGCCCCGCAGTTCCGGGTTTCAGTCCCGAGAGTTGCCCTAAAGTCCTTTCCCCACCACTACCGGTCTGCGAGTCTGTGCCCAGTCCCCAGCGTGGGAGGCTATCCCTCACTGGCGGTATAGGATCCCCACAGCCAGGCTCCCTCCCGCTGCCATTTATCCTCCGATATTTGCCTGCAGAATCATACCTCAAAACCAACCACCTGCAATATTTTGTTTGTAGAGACCCAGGTATATCTTCTTACATCTCAGGCTGATTCCGTGGGTGTTCAGAGTGGTCTGGTGGATAGCCAGCCCAATTCCGGGCACCGGCTGGATAGGGTCCCCTACTCCTCCGCCATTTTTTCCTGACTCCTCTGGGGACTTAATGTGCCTATGAAAGAGGGACTCCCAAAAGTAGGATGCCAGGATCAAGCAGGAAATCGCCACCAGCAAGAGAAGAGGAAGGTGACTGAGATATAGCAGCTTCCTCCTCTGTTACAGACACCGTGGTAAGGACTCCAGCACCTGTGTTACCCTCTCAACACCAGTTCTGAAGGCCATCCAAAATGGTTTTCACCGGCTAACATCAAGGTGTAGTTGAGGCTGCCTCCCTTCTATATGCCGTAGAAGGAATCTGTCCCCTTTCCCTTTTAGTTTCTGAAAGCTAACCACATTCCTTGGCTTGCAGCCACAGATCCAATTTCAAGAGATTGATATGTTAATTTGATCTACTGGAATATATCTTTAACAACTAGTTATGCACTACAGAAAAAAGCATTCACACAATAATATGTACATCATCACTAGGACTAAGATATCTGTTTGTTTTGCATGAATGCAAATGTGGGAGTTTTATTTGAAAAAGATTGTGTTTTTTAATCATTAAGTATGAATTCAGACATATAGTTAGGAAAACACAGAACTGAATAGGACTTCCTCTGTATACAGTGCAGGGCTGGGCTTCTTTGTTCTTTTATATTTCAAACTCAATTTTAACAAAGTATCAGGAAGGAAGTTAGATATAAGGCTGCCTTGAATTTATAAAATAGTTTTCTTCCCAGGAACTCAAAATTACTTGCATTATTCTTACAAGATATTTGTCAGGTTGCCAGTCTTTATTGTGTTCTATTATGCACTAAGATGTGTCAGGCAGGATGAATACTAACTCCTCCTTCCATCTAATCAGGGAGCTGAGCAAAGCCAAGTAGATCTATATGGGCTATGAGTCTGATTTACTTTTAGACATGATATACCTCATACATCTATATATGGGATTGTGTTTGTGGAAACTCTACCAAAGTAGTCATGTGGAGGGATAAACATTCCATGAAATTGCTACTGTATCAAATATATTTAGGACTCTTGTGGGTAAAGGGTGGTATTGTTTTCAGAGCAAGTTGGTGGACGACTTTTGTGCCACACATCTCTCTATGAGCACATCCATTTTCGTCAAACACAGCTTCAATTTATTTTTCTTTTTCTTACTGTTTATATCATCAAATCACCCCTGTCCTGAAGATTTAATGACCAATGTAAATATCCAAAGAATGAAACACCAAAACTCATCCTTGTCTTTCATAGATCTGCACAATAAATTGATGTTGATAAACACAATATTAGCCAACACTTACTGAAAATTTCCTGAAAGCCAGAAACTATTCTAGGTCCCTTATCTGCATAATTTCATTTAATGCTCAACACAACTCATATAATAGATTTTTTAATGAGATATTGAAAATTTACATAATTTGCCTAAGGCCATAGCTAGTAAAATCCTCTCCATATGCAAGTTCAACATTATCTTTTTCTAAGTCACTTATGACCAAGGCAAAAAATACACAGGCAACTGACAAACACACTACTACTAGCAATGCACAAAGTGAGAAAGAAGGATTTATGCTGTAAAGAATTTGCAATATTTGCAATATAGGAGACAAGATCTCTATTTATCAGAGAAGCAGTCTTGAACTGGCACCACTGCATGCAGAAAGAGAGACTTTACCCTTGGACTCAGGCTGATTCAGATTTTATGGTGCCTGAAACACATTTAATTGTATGACCCTCTCTTTAAGGATAGGTTTAAAAGTATGAATAAAAGTAAGGGATAAAGGTGTATATTTATTAGGAATGAGAAATCCTAACAAATAAAAAAATTAAGTGGCCAAGTGCCACAAATATCACATAGTGCAGAAAAATAACATGTCAGTATTATTAACTAAAAATCTGATACACTTATCTAAAACTTTATTTCCAACAATTTGTGGTGCATATTCTCTGCCTCTTCACATGACAGAAGTGTTATAATTTTATAAATGGAAAATGGAGAGGTAATATTCAATTGCTCCTCTGGCATGACTGATGGAAAGTTGGTGATTTTTAATCATTGATTAAATGATAATTTAATCACTGATAATCAGTGATTTTTAAATCAATTTTAAAAATCATTGATTCATAAGTTTCTCTCTATGTCATATTTCTTTATTGGTAATGTCATGTTTGCTCAGAAAGTGCTTCCTGTTCAGAGGTGAGTCATCACAGAACTGCAGTGAATGCTGTCGGTCCAGTTTGTCTACATCCTCCCTGTATCATCACCTCTTCCTAGGCCAGCCCTCACCAGGCCATTGGTGCACCGGGCATGATGCAGCCATGATGCCTGGTCATGGTAACCTCTGAGTAGGGAGCAATGGAGCAGATTCTGAATGAATTCTTTCTTCTTTAAGTCAGAGTTGGGTTCTAGATACATAATGAGGTCTACCAGGCACAGATCTAACTATTGAAGATAAAAATCATAGTCTATTGGTTTGTCCTCAGCCCAAGCCATCATCATGGGATAGAGGGCATACCCAAGCTGGGCAGCCTATCAATGCTCCCAGCACCTCTCCACATCCACTATGGAGAGGGCACCAAGCTGTGCTTTATTAGAGTCTTGATAAAACTATCTCTGACTGTATTATTTTATGTATTTATAGAGAAGTGGGAGATGGCAAGTTGTGGATTATGCAACAATGGAAGTTTTGTAACTAAGGAAATGTCTTATTAGAAAAAGAAAATCCAAGTGAGTCTGATTATCAGCATTGCCTTTATCCTAGAGACTTTGGGTTCTTTCACTGAGCAAGCTCAGTCCTGCTAGCCAGCTTTCTTTATCAAAACTTTAAAAGAGATAGAGAGAGCCAACAGAGGCATTTAGGAGAAAAAGTAGACACTCTTCGATGCTATAAAAGAGAATGGGCTTTGGATCCAGATAGACTATGTCTGGCTCTACCACTAAGTTTTTCTATTAAATGAGAGCAATACATATTGTGGACTGTTGAGTAGAGATTAAATGAGATATTCTACATGCAAAGGACAGTGCACAGCTTGCTCTGTATGTGTTTACTGTTAAATCCCAATCATCTCCCCCGAACCAGTCAAGACCAATATGCTCCACCAGTGATATAAGTTTTACTGCTGTAAACTTGGCAGGCAGGGAGCCTTGCTGAGCACTGGCAACTCAAATATGCATCAAGTCACAGCTGATGTCAATCTTTGTACTCTGTCTAATATCACATTTTTGAGTTTAGCATGTCATGTCTCCATCCTTGCCATAAATCTCGGCTCACTTGACTAATTCTGAAGGTATTCCTAATGATGTTACTTTGTATTAATGGCTTACTGACTTCAACACTTCTTGATGTGAGTGATTCTTGCTACCTTGTTTAACCCACCAAATTGTATTTCCTTCAGTATTGTTGCTGGCTTGTTTGGAACTTGGAATTACTCAAGCCCTGTGGCACTGAGGAGCTGGCTACAAAGCTAAGTCATTTGATTTCATCTGGTACATTCATGCTTCTCTTCCCTGCTAGTTTATGCTGCCAAGCACTCAGCAAGTAGGAGGGTCTAATGCAGTCTTTTAAGCTACTTCCCAAAGAGGTACACAAAACCATTCCAAACAACATGGTTGAAAATATATATTAAGTCCTGGGATGACTAGTCTTTAAAAACCACATATACTTGAATAAAAATTGTAGGGGCCAAAATAGTGCTAGGAACTTTACCTTCATTATCTCTCTTATGCTTCATCAGAAGTCCATAAGGGAGCTACTAAAATTCTGTCCATTTTATAGATCAGAATTTAGCAAAACATGGTCTTTGGGTCTGGCCTGCTATCTGTTTTTGTGTAATCCAATGAACCAAAGACGATTATTAACTTTTTAAGTGGTTGAAACATAATCAAAGGAAGAATATTTTGTGACATGTGAAAATTATTTCAAATTCAAATTCTATAATTAAAGTTTTATTGGACTATGACACAGCCACATCCATTTGTTTACAGATTGTCTATGGGTGCTTTTGCTCTATCAGGCAAAGCTAAGTAGTTGCAACAGAAACCCTATAGTTGGCAAGGCCTAAAATATTTACTATCTGATCCTGTATAGAAATCTTCACTGACCCCATTTACATATAATGAAGCTAAAGATCAGAGAATTCAGTAACTTACCCAAGCCTACCCTAAAAAATAAGAAACTAAGATAAAATCTGGATCTGATTGACCCAAGGGATCATACACTAACAACTGTACACTATTACAATAGTTCCAGTTATGAAATTCAGTGAATTTCACACAAAAAAAGTAAATTACATTTAATTGTTCTGTAGTCATATTTTCTATTTTGACCATTGCAGATAGGTTTAGCAGAAGGTGACTGCTACCACTTCTGTAAACCAGTGTGCTGCTGAATTTATAAGGACAGCATTTTGCTTTGCTGACATCTGCACAGCACAGTGAAGTTTTGGTCCTATTTCAAGTGGAATGATAGCCAACCCCCATATTATAACCCTTCTACTTCTAAGCTAACTTCAAAAGCTCAGCACATATGTTAGGCTTTTGGAATTGGATGAAAGGTATGGGACCATGCCCAAGAAATAATTACAAATGATTATTCAAAATTATACATTCAGTTAATTGCCAGTAAAGAGAAAAAGTAATCCCTTCCTCATTTCAGAAGCCAGAAATAGTGGCAAAGAATTCGATCCATTAAATAAGTGGAAAAAAAAATGACATCATCATAATCATTCTCTCAGAGCAACATCTTAATCCAATATTCATCTTAAGATTAACTTTTAAATACGTTTATAATATTTTATTTGCACTTTAACAGCTGTTCAATTTTAGAGATAATGATTGAAAATAATTTTATAGTCTGTTTTTGTCCTTTTTCACCATAGTGGCACACAATGTTGATTTTCAAGAATCCCATTTGCAGACATTAGAGCACACAGCTAGGGACATGAAGGATTAAGGGACACTGTAGACTACCTCTCTGCAGAGACTGGGCATAATGACAAACTGATAATTAGCATTGTGATGATACACTGACTTATGAGTTAAATTCATAATTGATATCACATGCTATCCTCATTGCCAACAGTATTAAAATCTTTAGGCTGAAAAACAATCTACTTATTTTGTGTCATGGCCACCCACTCTGAAAGGCTTCATCCTTCAACTATTGCTTCTACTATTGCTATGTTGAAGCTTAGGATATTTGTCTTTGTGATTTGGCAATAAAGGTAAATGGCACATCTTGGATGAGTCATGGTTTTGCTAGACTAGTGTTTACCTTCAGTAAACAAGTAAAAGAGATAAGGCTTAAAAAAAAAAAAACACCTCTAGGTAAGAAGAGAGGACATATGTATTAGAACATTATAAAAGGTAAAGTAATTTGCCAAAAGTTAAAGCTGGACTTCCTATCTCCAGTTCCATTTGTAAGGTGCTTAGAAGTCGCCATTTCATCCTAACGACAAGTTAAAAACGGTACAGACTGAAAAATCAACAACTCTCTTGGATCCGTAAGAGAGGAGAAGACACTGGAAAAACCACTGCCCCAAAGACAGAAAAGACACACAGTCATGGCTCACCAGAACAGAGACTGAGGAGTAGAAATCGCCATGGGATCCAGGGCAAGAGAGTGAGAACCTGAACTGAAATTGAAGAATTTCTGGAGTTTTGGTGTGAACATCTCTGAGAGTTAAAAACTCTCGGGGGCCCCAGTCATAGCGGGGCCCCACAGTATCAGGAGATTTACCTAGAGGAGCTCAGTCAGATTCCCATGGGGAGAGTGGAAAAGGAACCATTTTGGAATACTCTACAGCA
Source organism: Eumetopias jubatus (assembly GCF_037043125.1). NCBI lineage: Eukaryota > Metazoa > Chordata > Mammalia > Carnivora > Otariidae > Eumetopias > Eumetopias jubatus. The sequence continues at coordinate 96,576,391 of NW_028274812.1, forward strand.
CTCTGTTGTTAACAGGGCCTGCCCTCTGGTGAAACTAGTTAACCAGAGCCTAACCTACTGGGGTATTATCAGAGCCTAAAAACCTTGGGTAAGAGAAATGCCCAAATCCAGCCCACTGTAGCCATCCTGTCCCACCTGAGAGGGGAGGAAAACACTTAGACATACTCGTGTAATTCACAGTCCAGAGGTGGAGGCTCACTAAAAGACTGACACCTAATCATTGGACTATGATTAGAATGCTAAGAATGCGTTCTCTTCCCCCACTCCTCAGGACCACGTTGCTAAAAGGCAATTTATAGCAGTTCCTTTTACCCCACACATCGTGTCTACTATCAAGAAAAGATTGCAAGGCACACCAAAAGGCAAAGGACACAGTTTGAAAGGACTGAGAAGGCATCATAACCAGACATGGCAGGGATGTTGGAATTATCAGACTGAGCATTTAAAACAACTCTGATTAATGTGCTAAGGGCTTTAATGGAAAGTATTCAGCATGCAAGAACAGATGAGTGGTATAAACACGAGATGGAAATCCTAAGAAAGAACCAAAAAGAAATGCTGTAGGTACAAACCACTGCAACAGAAGTGAAGAATGCCTTTAGTGGATGGGTTTATTAGCAGACTGGATACAGTTGAGGATTGAATATCAGCACTAGAAGGTATAGCAATAGACTCCTAGGAAACTGTAAAGCAAAGAAAACAAAGAAAAATACCAGAACAGAATATCTGAAGACTGCAGGACATCATGGGACTACCTGAAGAAGAAAGAGAAAGGAAGAAAAAAAATATTTGAAACAATAATCACTGGGAATTTGCCCAAATTAACATCAGAAACCACACCATAGTTCAAGGAAGCTCAGAAAAAGACCAAGCAGTATAAACACCAACAGAACTACACCTCAGATGTAGAGCTCAGTAATTCATCAGTTGCATATAACACCCAGTGCTCATCTACAACTGAACTTAATGATGTACTATATGTTGGTAATTGAGTTTAAATTAAAAAAAAATATACCTCAGAATAACACTTTCAAATTAGAGAAAATCAAAGATAGAGAAAAAAAATCCTGGAGAAAAAGAAAAAGAGCCAGAAAGGGGGAAAAACAAACTTACCTATAGAGAAACAGAGATCAGAATTACATCTTACTTCAACTCAGAAACTATGCAAACAAGAAGAGAGTGGAGTGAAATATTTAGTATTGAGAGAAAACCACCTATGAACTTAGAATTCTGTACCCTGTGAAATTATCCTTCAACAGTGAAGGGGAAATACTTTATCAGTCAAACAAAACTGGAGGAAATTTGTTGCCAGTAGACCTATTCCCTGCCTTGATAGAAATGTTAAAAGAAGTTCTTTAGAGAGAAAGAATATAATATAGTCAAAAACATGAATCTATATAAATAAAGGAAGAACATCAAAGAAGGAATAAGTAAAGGTAGTAAAACTTTTTTAAAAGTTTTACTTTTTACTTTAAAAGTAATAAAAACTTTTATTTTTTTTCTTAATTGATTTAACACATAACACTTTGTTCAAAATAATAAGAGCAATTATATATTCAATTACATATGCATATATATTTTTATATATAAGTTAAATGAATTACAGCAATGATACAAAGGAGGGGAGGAAGGAATTAGAGTTATTTTATTATAAGGTATTCACACTACACGTGCAGTAGTATAGTGTTATTTGAAAGTGGATTTGGACAAGTCGTAAATGTATTTTGCAAATTCTAGAACCACAAAAAGCATAACGGATATGCTAAGAAATAAGAAAATGGAATCATATAAAAATGTTAACTTAAAAATCACAAAAGTGAGAAAAAGAGTTGAAGACAAAAACAGAAACAAAGAATTAGGGGAACAAGCAGAAAACAGTAATATAGTAGATCTTAATCCAATTATATCAATAACCACTAGGAATGTAAATGGTCTAAATGCACCAATTAAAGACAGATTGTCAGAGTGGACCAAAAACATCACACAATTATATGTTACCTATAAGAAATCTCCTTTAAATATAAGGACACATATAGATAAAACATAAATTCATGGGAAAAATATACCATGCTAACACTAATCCAAAGATAGTGGGAGTAGTTATATTAATTTTAGACAGAACAGATGTCAAAGTAAGGAAAGTCATCAGAGATAAAGAAGGGCATTACATAATGATAAAGGGATCAGTTCTCCAAAAATACAACATTTTCTTAACATGCATGTGCCTAACAAGAGAGCATCATAATCCATGAGGCAAAAACTAATGGAACTTCAAGGAAAAACAGACAAATCCACTACCATAGTTTGAGATGTTACCACCCCTCTTTTAGAAACGGATAGATCCAGCAAGCAAAAAAATCAGTAAGGACATAAATAAACTCAACAATATCATTCATCAACGGGATATAAGGAACAGCTACAAGCCATTTCATCCAGCAACAGTACACATTTTTTTCTGAAGCTAACATGGAACATTCACCAAGAGAGACCATATTCTTGTCCATAAGACACACCTTTACAAATTTAAGGAACAGAAATTATACAATGTCTACTCTCAGACCACAGTGGATTTAAACTAGAAGTCATTAACAGAAAGATAACTGGAAAATCCCCAAATAGTTCAACATTAAACAACACAGTTCTAAATAACACATGGGTCAGAGAAAAAATCTCAAGAGAAATTTAAAAATATTTTGAATTAAATGAAAATGAAATCACAACTTATCAAAATTTCTAAGATGCAGAGAAAGCAGTGCTTAGAGGAAGGGTTATAGCATTGAAATGCATAGATTAGAAAAGAAGATCCAAAATCAATCATCTAATTTTTCACCTTAGAAAACTAGAAAAGCAAGAACAAATTAGGTCCAAGTAAGTAGAAGACAAAAGATAGTAAGAATTGGAGCAGAAATCAACAGGAAAATCAATAAAGAAAATAAATAAATAAAGAGGGCGCCTGGGTGGCTCAGTTGGTTAAGCGACTGCCTTCAGCTCGGGTCATGATCCTGGAGTCCCGGGATCGAGTCCTACATTGGGCTCCCTGCTCGGCGGGGAGTCTGCTTCTCCCTCTGACCCTCTTCCTTCTCGTGCTCTCTATCTCTCATTCTCTCTCTCTCAAATAAATAAATAAAATCTTTATAAAAAAAATAAATCAATAAAGAAAATCAACCAAAGCAAAAGCTGGGTCTTTAAAAAGATCAATAAATTGATAAGCAAATTAAAACAGCAATGAGATACCACTACACTCCTATTAGAATGGCCAGAAGCTAGAACACTGATAAACCAAATACAGGAGAAGATGTAGGGCAATACGAGCTCTCATTCATTGTTGGACAAAATGCAAAATGGTGCAGTCACTTGGAAGACAGTTTGGCATTTTCTCACAAAACTAAACACATTCTTTCCATACAATCCACTCTTCGCACCTCTTGGCATTTACCGAAAGGAACTGAAAACGTATGTTCACACAAAAACTTGCACATGAATGTTTACAGCAGCTTTATTCATAATCACCAAAACTTGGAGGCAACCAAGATGTCTTTCAGTAGGTGAATGGATAAATAAATTGTGATACATCTAGGACAATGGAATATTATTTAACACTAAAAAGAAATGAGCTATCAAGCCATTAAAAGATATAGAGGAGGGGTGCCTGGGTGGCTCAGTCGGTTAAACATCTGCCTCCGGCTCAGGTCATGATCCCAGGATCCTGGGATGGGTCCCCACGTCAGGCCCCATGTCGGGCTCCCAGCTCAGCAGAGAGCCTACTTCTCCCTGCCCCCCTCTGCTTGTGCTCTCTCATTCCCTCTCTCAATAAATAAAATCTTTTTAAGAAAATATATAGAGGAAACTTAAATGCTTATTATTAAGTGAAAGAAACCAGTCTGAAAATGCTACATACTATATGATCCCAACTATATGGCATTTTGGGAAAGGTAAAACTATGGAAACAGTAAAAAGATCTGTGTTTGCAGAGGGTGGGGTTGGAGGAGTAGAGATGAATAGGCAGGGCACAGAGAATATTTAAGGCAGTGAAATACTCTATCTGCTATTACAATGATTGAAATACATCATTATACTTTTGTTCAAGCCCATAGAGTATAAGACACCGAGAGCAAACCCTCAGGTAAACTGTGGACTGTGGGTGATTGTGAGGTGTCACTGTAGATTCATCCTTGGTAAGAAATGCACCTTCCTGATCAGTGCGGTTGCAAATAGGGGAGGACAGGCATGTGGTGGGGGGAAGGGGGGGGCAGGGAGTATATGATAAATCTCTGTACTTTCCTGTACTCTGTATTCTCCACTCAATTTTGTCATAAACCTACAATTGCTCTTGAAGTTTTTAAATAAGAAAAACTAAAGCAAATGAGATATCCCTAACCTGTCTTCTTACTTTTAGTGTCTTTGTCTCCTTTTCTGGTCAAAACTTGCTTCAAATTTAAGCTACTTCATATAGTAAATGAATGATGTGAAGTTTCTCCTGGTTATGTTTCTTCCTTTCCCCCAGTCCTCTAAGGATTTTGTCTGCATGCCTCTGTTGCAGTTTTGTTTCTTATTATTGCTGCTTATTTCCTTGAGTCATTCTGCCAGGTTGCATATACTGTAAACTTTTTGAGGGCAGGTACTGAATCTTAAAAAGGTATTTTCATATCCTGCTATAGGGGATTAATGAAAAATCATTGACTTCAATTGGATGAAACATTTAATTGTGGAAACGTACATGATAAGGAAAGATGTGTGCTTTTGTTTGGCAGGCACAGGGAAACAATGATGTACCAAACAGTTTCTTGTGTTAAACTAATAAATACCTGTCCGCTTTTAATGTCTGGTTTGCTTTGATCTCTTTTGCAAAGAGAGAGATGAGATAAATATGAAGTGGAGAGGAGAATTTATTTTGGGGGGCCAAAAGTAGAGAAGGGGAAGGGAAACTTCAGAGGGAAGTTAGAGGATTAGACCTGAAAAGAACATGCCACCCCCAAGGTCAGGAAGGCACAAGATGTCATATTGGAAGCACTGCAGTGCCCGATCTTGTGGGGCACTTGTTTTCAGTAGGATCCTCCTTCCAGGAGCAGTCACATCATCCAAGCATGTTCTCCTTTTCTCCATGTCTCTAATACTTATTAAACATTTAGTATATGCACAGGATGGCTTCAACGGCCTTAATATTTTGTATTCTAAGTGCCTCAAGTTAATTTTGCTGAGGTGGGTAGATAAATATGATTGTTTATTCTAATTTATGATAATAAATCTGATCTGAACAGACTTACAGTTCATTAGTTATATAATCTGAATAGAATATATAAACCAACAGTATGTTTTTTAAAAAAAATCTAGTGTGTTAAGTCTGATAAAGATAACACAGTTACTCAATATGTCTTTACTGTGAATATATGACACTGATTCAAGAAGTGAGGGGTGGGTTAGTTTTACGGGCTAAAATGGTTAATTTTAGTATTATTTCTAAAAATAAAATTTTTTGTGAGGAGTACCTTATTGGCTTCTATTCAAGTTTATTAAAATTATCATTGATTTTAGAAGTATCTAAAAAAAGTTCAGAATTCACATTTGATGTCCAGGTTATTTAATAATGTTTCTCATGCTATGTGTTAGCCAGATCAAAATGATTGCAACCACAGAACTCTGGAGCAACAAATGAGCTCCTTGTCATGAATATAGCAAAGCATTTAGGAAAAAAAAGAGAGAGAGATTCCATTTTCAAATGGCAAATTAAATTATATCTTGATGATCTATAAATGATATAGAGTATATAATTTCCAATCTAATTTCAAATATCATTTATTAAAAATAAAATACATTAGCCTGGAGGCAAATAACATTTGTCCCAATAAGGCAAACTAGTGTACATATCATCCCTCTCCACTTCTGATATACACATCTCCCACAGCTGAGTAAGCAAATCTACAAATTTGGATTGGCTGGATAAATTAACTATCTTTGCACAAGTTGATGAGTGAACCCATTTAGTGGGAAACTATTCTAAGCTTGAAGATGGAGGAAGCATGATTTCTCTCTAATATAATGTCATTTATTAAATATTGATCTTAAGAAGTATATGTGCATGTGTGCATGTGGTTTTGTAGGAGACAATGAAGGAGGTAAATCATTCCTAAAGAAACAAGTTTTAATATTTTATTTTGGTAGGATATATTATAGTTAAATGTGATTTCAACATTGAATTTTGGTAGTGTCATCTTTCCTGAAATTATTAAGGCTTAGGAATTTTTTTTAGAGGCACTAAGAAATGTAGCACTTGGTGGCTCTCAAATGTTATTTCTAAAATAGCAGCATGCACATCACCTGGGGAGTTAGAAATGCAAATTTTTAGGCCCCAACCCAGAACTAGTGACTCAGAAACTGCAGGGGTAAGATCCAGAAATCTGTATTTTCATGAGCTTGCTACGAGATTTAGATACACAGTAAAGTTTGAGGGCCTCTGGGTTAATTCAATTCCTCACCAAAAGGAGAAATTTGATACATGTGCCAAGAAGTCTAGGAGCAAACACATGAAATCATTAACTTATAAGTCACATGTTTGTCATGGATGCCTTTCCAGATCCTTTCAAGTCCTGTCTAGCTATTTACTCCTTTGACTAAATTAGAAAACAATGGACACAGTGCCATACCTGCTCCACACTCTCTGTTTAACAAGCTCAAGCTCAACCTCATTTTGGTGTATAAGATGGATCTGAATCATAGTCAGGGACATTCAAGTAAACTCTAGATCAGCAATTTGAGGTTCAGCATCACGACACTCACTGCCAATCTGACTCGCCATATGGACTAGTTCTACCTTGTCTAGTTATCAGAGCATGTCCCTATTTCTAGAAAAAAAGTAAAAAATGCTATTCTCATATTTCCACCCCTTCCCACAGAGGCTAGAATGTCCAGCCAAGCATGTGCTTCTGACCACCAACCTTATTAGCTCCTCTGAGTGGATGGATTGATTCCTAAGATTAGTCAGAAAGGAAGTCATTGAATAGGCCACTTTTCACTAGCATGCAAAATCACTGTGCGTGTTTATATGAGGCTGAAACATGGCGGTGGGCAGGAAAGAGGGGTGGAAAAGAAGAGAACTACTGCAGGAAGCATCCAGCGGGTTCCTAGATCTACGTTTTAGCACTACTTTTCAGCCAAACCCTGAGTGTGGTGAGGACTGACTACTGGCGTATCGGGTGCTTCCTTATTAGAGAAGGCAGAAAGAATAACGTACAGAATTCAAACACTAACATTCACTCCCCAACACTCTAATTTCTCAGATCTAGTCACTGTATCCCTTTTTTGTTGTCTGAGTCCAGATTTCTGCCTGGATAACCAAAGATTTCCAGTCTCAGAGCAGCTTAGCTGCTCTGACAAGTCCCCAAATTAATTAGAATACGTGCTAGAAACCCTGTCAGGAGCAGGTCCCTGTGGCCAGCCCTAACTCCCATGCCAACCACTCTCAGATAAACTAGCAGGTTATATGCTCCACTTACCTACCTTTGGGGCCTCATCTTACTCCTTGTTAGTACTTCCAAATGTTGGATTCTGCTTTGGACTATCTGTTCTGGTCTATCGTTATATTTCCGACATTCTAAGTTTTTCTTTCCTCTCTTCCTTCCAACTGAAGTAGTCAAACTCCCCCCATGCCTCATTAGAAGTTATTATAGTTGTAGCTCTAGGTTTTAGATCTTTCTTTACAATCGTGCTGTGGTTACTTGGTCCCTGTCTGGTCATATATGGTAACTTTACTTGGCAAATAATGTCAGGGCAAAGAGATCCTTTGTGAAAAAGCTTCACCTTTGAGTTTATGTTTCCACCATGACAGGCCATCTGAATAAAGAAGAGCTTAATAGATAAAACACTTAAGGAGCTATCAAAATCTTCTTTCTTTGTTACTTTTAGCCTAAGGCAGTTTTGTAGTTGCTACCATCTTGAGAAATTTTGGTGTGTATTATACACATTTTTATCCTCATCATGAATGTGGAAGAAGTATTTAAGAAAATTGGCCAGCATCCCTCAGTGGGATGCCTGATTGGCTGAGTTGGTGAAGCGTGCAACTCTTGATTTCAGGGTTGTGAGTTCAAGCCCCACGTTGGATGTGGTGATTACTTAAAAAAAAAAATAATAAAATCTTTAAAAAAAAGAAGAAGAAAGAAAGAAAGAAAGAAACATAGCCAGCATCTTGGATTTAAGTCAGAGGTTTCCATGGAAAGATCTCAGGAAAAATCTTATCGACAATTTAAAATATACAATAAATAGCAAAATAAACATTTTCAGCAGGGGAGACACATTTATTTTGTGGTCATTTGTTTTGTGAAAAAATATAGGATAAAAACTGTCATTTTCTCTTCTCTCCTCTGTCTCTTCTTTCCTTTTCTTTTCTCTTTCTGTCTCTCCCTGGAAATCTTACCCAGTGTGATTATCCAGTTCAATGCAGATTACTTTCACATCTATCTCATTCTTCCCTCCTGAGCTCCAGATACACACCATTAATGGCTACCTACAACTGAGCATCTTGTGGACATCTGAAATATAATACAATTGCAAATGATTCATCCTCATTGTCCCTGCCACAACACACACCAAGCTGGCTCCTTCTTCTGTATGCCTTTTCTCTGGTAAGGAAACCACGCAGTCTTCCAAGCTCAAAACCTCAGAAATATCCAACACTCATCCCTTTCTTCCAATGAAAATCATATATTTGGTTATCAAGTATTTATTCTAATTCCAAATTAGTTAGCAATTTTGTTCCCTCTCATTCACCCTCCAATGCCTCTGCATTAGTTTGTCATCCACCAACAGTTTCTTGGATTCACTGCAATAGTCTCTTGTTGAACCCCATGTCTCCACATTTCCTCCCAACCATGTCTCAGAGTCACTTCCTGGGACTTCTTTTTACAAAATCGTCATCATCACCATCATCATCAAAACAACCATGATAATAAAGTTTACTCCATACTTAGGAGACCGCAAAAATTTCTCACTGCTTCCAAAATGCAGTCTAAACTTTAGCTTGACACATAGGATATAAAATTTGGCTCCGAACTTTCTTTTTTCACATTTACTTTGCACCTTCTTTGCACCCCCATAAACACTAAGATCAAACCACACGAACTTCTTCATTGTTTTAGAAAAATGCCATGCCTTTTATACATTTCTTTCTCTACATGCTTTCCCTCTGTCTAGAGTATATCCTCTACTTTATTTTACTGACATTCAGTATTTCCACTGTGGCTTCTCACATGCAATACTGTTTATTTGTTACTCTTGGCTCACTAAACTGTGCTCCTGAAGAAAAGGGAATATAAGTCAACTATAGGTAGCAAGCGAACAATGGACATTTAATTTCAGTGACTGAATAAGAAATGAATCTAAGGGAACATGCATAGTAATTACATCTATAAGGAAGGATCTTTGTGATGTTAGAATAAGGTTGATTAATCAGTGAGTAGTAAATTGTTCAAGATACACACATTTAAGAAAGGATGAAAAATCCAGGAAGATACCACTTTTCTCTTCTCTGTTACTTGCAGAATGAGGAAAAACTTGATTCTACATCAAAAGCAGCCCAAATAATGCTATTTTACATTCCCATCAAAGACTAATTCAGAAATTATGTCATAAATTTCCAACATATAGCATCTACTCAATCCACCATGTGTAATGTCAGGCACACTTCTAACTAGTGAAACAGAGATGGTGACCGTGAAAGACAAACACATTTTTAGGTCTTTGATGATATTAAGGAATAATTGATAATGATATTGTAGTTACATTAGAAAATAATCCTTAAATTTTAGTGATCCATAGTGAAAACACAGGTATGACATCAAAGATGGCTTCAAACATAGTATGAAATGGTGAGGTAGTGAGAGTGTGGATATGGCAGCTTTACTAAGTGTTGATGGATGTTAAGGACAGGTGATGGATAATGGGAATTCATTAAAGTATCTGTCTACTTTTGCATGTGTTTGAAATTCTGTCAATATATTTAAAAAACATTTTCTATCATGACCAATGACTACACAGTTGGAAACAATTAAAGTGACATCAAATACGTGTTATTTGTACTTGTGAGGCACTCTGGTACTTTCTATTTTATTCTTTCCGATTCTATTTTATTTAAAAAAAAACATAATGATAAACCACTAAATTTATTTGTCTTAGCTAATGAGCCATGGAAAACACTGTTTTATACAATGAAATAATTCTCCATGTGTTAATTCCCCCCTGTCCAATGTACACTCTATGAGTTTTCTACATTTCATATTAAATACCAACCTTCTCATAGGGCTCACAGACTTTTAAGCATCTCATCTCCCTGGTGTCACTCTAATTTTGTCACAGGGCAAAAAAAAAGGGGGGCATATTAAAATTATGTTCTCGACTATATATTCCAACAGAAACATTACTTTAAATAAAACAGCATTGTTCCAAGTGATGAAATTGTTATCTTTTATCCAAACTTGACCCTAGTATAAAAGGAGAGTGCTCCTGAACATACACTCTTCTCTATGTTCCACTCTGTATGTAAGCATCTACTTTCGTTATACTGGTCTTTCTACCATTAGGTTCTGATTATTCTTAAGCTCTGCAACCACAAATAAATGTCCAGATTCATAGACTCTCCAGGCATCCAGTCATTTCTTAGCTTTTGTTTGTACAGCCTATTTTTCAGATTTTTAAAAACTGAATGTCATTCTGTGGTTTTAAATACTTTCTCATTTACTAAGGTCATTTTCATTCTTATTTTTATGGCACAAGCTAGGCCTCCTGGGATGGTGCCATCTACGAAAAAATAAATACTTTTTATATAGCAGCATTCAGCTGAATGATAAAGTTGAATACTATGCAGTCCCACTGAACCATCTTTTTTAACTGTCACTTCAATACAGTGACACTTTATTTCAAGCCTCAAACCTATTGTAACTGATCAAATAAATGTAATAATTAAGGAACAATTGAGTACCACTAAGTTCTTGATAATAAGCCATATAGATTATCTAAAAAGTGGCAAACATAACAGTTTGGAGATGATTTAATAGATATTCATTTATAGTACTACATTTAAGAACCATAAGACGATAAAATGAATACATAAACTTACACATTGTGTTATAGTCTCTAACCTTCTATAATTGTACTTATGTGTTTACATACTTTCCACAAATGTACATTATAATCCTTAAGATCTGTACTTCATAATGTGGAAGATGGTGTTTGATGTGTGCTAGGTAATTTAATATTATGCATACTGAATTAAAGTCCAGCTTATCCTATTTCATTATTACTCTGACATAGGAAGATATAAAGACAAATAATATCCAGGCATAGAAAAAATAATTTGTTAAGTACTTGAAGAAATGCACCTACAAATAATTTTTGGTGATTACATACTGAGTAATAGTATGAAAAACAAAAACAAAAACAAAAAGCCTTGGGGAAAAAAAGAAAATGTGAGTCAGAAGGAGTTGCAGACTAAATTGCAACATCTGGCTTTGGCGGGATCATGTTTCTGCAGTATTATCTCAACAGCAGGGAGATCGGGTCTGTACACTGAAGAAGCGGAACTTATGGGACAAGAGACCCCCTCGGCTCATCCTGCTGGGCTCTCCCCAGATGACAAATACTCTCAACACTGAATCACCGTCAAGAAATGCTTCAAGGCTCTCAAGACACAGCAACCATGCCCTGTCCTCTGAGTGTCCCTTAAATTTCATGTCTCTTCTGCTGCCTGCTCCCCTCAGAGACTTTTCGAAACCAAGCTCTTCCATCTGTGAGCCCTGAAGCCTTCTTACCACCCTTGCTCTTCGGAACCCTGTTCCACTGTTGCCTTTGACCCGCTTGTGTGAGGCAATCATGGTAGCAATCCCCCTTAAGGGAACCAGTTTGAATCTTCTTTCCATATTTTGAATAACTGCCAGGTTACTAAAATGATTTGAAAGAAAAAAAAACTTGAATTTGGATAAGTCAATATGGAGCCGGATGTAGAAAAGTATGTAACTAATCTAAAATCCATAACTTGGTGTGGATAAAGATCATGGCCGTTCACCACACTTTAAGTTTTATTTTTTTAAAGATTTCATTTACTTATTTGAGAGAGAGAGAGGATGAGTGGTGGGGATGGGGCAGAGGGAGAGAGAGAAGCAGACTCCCTGCTGAGCAGAAAGTCTGATGCGGGACTAGATTCCAGGACCCTGGGATCATGACCTGGGCTGAAGGCAGCTGCTTAACCGACTGAGCCACCCAGGCACCGCCCCCCCCCCCCCCCCGGTTGCCACACTTTAAAAACACATTTGCCACTAACCAAACTGAGGTGTATTGCTATTGTAGGACATGGTCTCTGAGAATCCCAAACATTCTTAGGATTCCCTGACATGAGATAAAGACAACTTAAAACTGACTTCTCAGGTTCAGTATACATTAAGAAATCCTCACAATCTCTAAAACCGTTGTATTTAGGAATCCAATAAAAGTAAATGGGATTCTATCACTTTGACAAATGGAACAGCTCTTACTCCATGCAAGTCATGGAAAGGCTGGGTGGGAACACGTGCAGCAAGATGACACTGGAGAAGCACCTGCCTCCACCTGCTGCCCACCTGCCACCCACCTGCCGCCCACCAGCCTGCCCTGCCTCCCAGTCATTCTGCTCTAGCCAATCTGTAACCTCTGGTTTTCTATTTCTTGGAACTCACTCAGAAACATATTAAGCTAGATGACCTTTAAATATATACTTCACTCTCACATGTTTACAGTTTTAATTCCCAACATCTGGAAATCAACCTTATTGTCCAACTTTGAACCCTGGAGAAAATTGCTAAGAGTTTAAAAATTATTACTGCCTTTATCCAAGAAAACACATTTAAAAAAATGTTGGTCCTACTGTGCTAATATTTACCTTGTGCCCTTTTTTTCAAGGGGACTCAAATCACAAGGTAAATGTCTTTAATATTCAAACATTTATATGAAGTACCAGAAGTTATTATTTTCATGTATTACAAAGGGAATCAAGCACAAAGAAGTTCAGTGCCTGTAAGTGGTTTGTCAGAAGATAGTACATTCAGCTTTCCACTCTGTTCTTCCTTCTATTTTTATCTAATTTTATTTTAAAGAAACGCCTTTCATCTTATCATGATTAGAATGCAAAATATTCTCAAGGTTTTCCTCTGCAAATCAAATGCGATCAGCACTTTCAGTCCCTTCCCTGTGCCAAGCACTGTGACAACACTTGATAGAACAAATGCTATTTAACTCTGAATCACATAAAACACATTTTAAAACATTCTTTGCAAAGCGCAATACACATTGTTTTATACTTGAATTAGCAAAATACATAACAGAATTTTCTTTTCTCTTTAAAAAAGCAGTATTATATTCTGCTTGGGGGAGAACAATAAAACATCAAACCAAGTTTAGACTCCCCTGTGCATGAAAACTGCAGCAGGTGACTGATGTCAGCCTTCTGTGAATGTCTCAAGTGACCTCAAGGAGATCTCAAAAAACAGGAAGAACCAGAAAACCAGTTAAGCAGAGGCATGCAGGCAATATTTCTGAATAATCAGATATGACAAAAACCTAATGTATTAAGATGGCCTAAGGGTTTTTCTCGTGTCTATGTGGAAATCAGAAAACCCTAATTTTTTATAACTGTAACAAAGTATACCTTGTGACACACAGGTATTTGGAGAATTGCTTGCAAGCATTGTATCCCCACTTCCCCTTTTTGTATATATAACCCCCTGTAGCTAACAAGCCTTGGAGCAATTCCTCAAAGCAATCTGAAAGACTGCTTCCTGGGCAATCTCGTCCTCAGTAAGACAACTAATAAAGTATTTACTAACCTATTTTGAGGTTGGCTTTCTTTCAGTTGACAATTTGGCGACCACGAAAGGACCCCAGAAGAGACACCACTTTCTCATCTGAGATCCACCAGGAAACGGACCCTTGGTACTGGTTCTTGTGCCCAATTGTCTCCTTACACGAAGTACAATGGACTGGGTGGGCTCTTCCTGGGATCTGGACCTCCCCGTTTGGTAGATGGTCTAGAGCTTTATTCATTGTTGTTTTTCTTTCTTCTGCAAAGTCAGGAAAAGGTGGAATTCCGTGTAGGACCCAGGTTTCGGGTTTTAACCTTTCTTTCTTTCTCCTGCAGTCAGGGAAGAGCGCCATTTTGTGCTTAACACAGGTTCCGGGTCCTATCCGTTGTCTCTTTCCTCCTGTGTAAGTCAGAAAGGGCGCTGTGCTGTATGGAGCACAGGTTGCAGGTCTGTCGGAGGGACAAATCTTCATCCTAGAAATTAAAAATTTTTCAGAATTTTGCCAATTTGAATACTTGATGCTACGATGACATAAATGAGATTCTGAACAAATCCGAACACAAGGGACAGGAGCTCCTCTCATTGGAGAGTGCAGAGACTAACCTTACATGCTGCACTGGTCTTGTAGGGATTCCCATTTACAGTACAGATAATTTAGTTGCTCTACTGAGGGATGAATGTAAGTCTTCTGCTCAGCATTCTGAGCACTTTTCGTTTTCGCCAGGCTAAATGGAGAGAAACACCGAGACACAAATACCATTAAGCAACTCCAGGGGGAGACCCTGGAGGCGCAAGGTCACTCTAATTAGCACATCAGTCCGCAACTAAAATCCCTTAGGTAGTGCCAAGCACTTAAACCCAGTAGGACTGAGATAAATCATCACAAATGGAAAAACAGGATGGGTAACCCTTCCAACACTCCAGGGGGGATTCATGTTTAACACACATGGATCATAAATTTGCAAGCTTCTAAATAAATGAGAAAATTATACTAAGGATGATTCTAAAGTTCAAATGGCCTAAATGGGAACTCCTTGAAATACCATGTATTTACCCACCCAACTCAAGAAAACCAGCTATTAAATTAAACTGGAGTGGGATGCATATTTTGATTGGTATTTAGAAGCTCCTAAAAGAAATGCTGGTGCTTACTTGGCAGCACATATACTAAAAATTGGGGCAACTGGATGGCTCAGTTGGTTAAGCGTCTGCCTTCGGGCTCAGGTCATGATCCCAGGGTCCTGGGATCAAGCGCTGCGTTGGGCTCCCTGCTCAGCGGGGAGCCTGCTTCTTCCTCTCCCTCTGCCTGCCGCTCTGCCTACTTGTGCTCTCTCTGTCCAAAAAAAAAAAATAAATAATAAAAATAATCCTTTAAAAAAAAGGAAAAAGATGACAGATGATAAGCATCTCAAATTTTTTATTAAGAACAAGGGGATTAAAATAGAGTTAAGATAAAAGTTTATAAATTTGTCAGCAATATTTGTGTCTACTTAAGGTATTCCCCCCCCTTTTTTTTGTAAGTTAAAACGTTAGTTTTGCTAAGTTATGTGATGGATAGTCATTAAATACCTAGATCATTTTCAAATAAGATAAAATACTGAAACATTAATTACTAACATAGGTTTATCTACCTTGAACTTTCTATTACAGAGAAACTAAAGGTATTTGGGTCTATTAATAAACATATTTTGTGCCATGTTGAAACATTTACTACAAGAAGGCATATGTTTCTAAAAATTACTAAATGTATTTGTAAATTTGCCCATCTAAAGAATACTGGTATAACAAACAGTTCA
Organism: Eumetopias jubatus; assembly: GCF_037043125.1. Taxonomy (NCBI): domain Eukaryota; kingdom Metazoa; phylum Chordata; class Mammalia; order Carnivora; family Otariidae; genus Eumetopias; species Eumetopias jubatus. The sequence goes on from NW_028274812.1 coordinate 96,592,004, forward strand.
CAATTGCTTACTACTTTAGTTTTTACTAGAAACTAAGGTTTCTAAGAGTTCAGAACTCTAATAAATGTAATTGAGATTAATGGACATAATAAGGGAAACAACTCTATGCAAGGAAAGTGAGATATATGTTTTTGGTATAAAAAACAAAAAAGCATGAGGAATGGGAATGCATTTTTGCTGAAGGAAAAGAAAATTATTTTGTCCTAAAGTGAGACGATTTAAAGAGGGAAAACTTAGGACAAATCTAAATGTAAAAAAAAGAAGAAAGACAAAAAAAGAAAGAAAAGAAAAAGAAAAGAGTTGTAGAAAGTTTGCAAAAAGGAAACCTTTGGAAAAGAATATGTATGGTTAGTA